>NC_046154.1:134808503-134896277 GCF_011064425.1 Rattus rattus | reverse complement strand
AGCCATGTGGGATAGGGTTGTACTTTGTGGAAACGACCAGGGCAAGCAGGAACAGCCAAATAAGGACTTGTTTTTCTCAAGGACTTGTTTTTCTCAATGAGCAGATGGCAGGAACCGGACTTGTTTTTCTTAATGAGGGGAAGGCGGAATTCGGCGCCCTCCCCAGGGCCCGGGACCTCGCAGCCCTCTACATACATCTAAAATCAACTAAAACCCAAGCAACTCCACACACTTGTGAGGGATTTTTTTTTTTTTCAATTGGATCATTTGAGGTGGAAAATCTGGTTCAAATCTGATAGCAGCCCACAAAAAAGGACATGGAAGGAGGAAACTTTTGATTTTTGCCTGCTTGCCTTCACTCTTACTAGCAAGTTCATCTGCCTTGTTGCTTCTTTGGGATTCCAATACAGACTGAAGACTAGCAGCTCTCTAGGACTCCAGCACCAAAGTGGGACTTTGGAGACATCCAATCTCTTGGACTTTCTGTTTGGAAGTGCCCACCATCAGACCCCAACCTGTAACCACTCTAATAAATTTGATCAGTTTTGTCCCCCAAGAGAACCTTGACATAGTCATTTTAGTTGTGATGGGTAAGAGGTTGAGGCAGGAGTGGACTTCTAGGTTGAAATCCTGGTTCTTCCAGTTAGTAACAAGGCAGTGAGCCCCCCTCTTCATATTCCTCCGATATGGACTCGAGTAATAAGCACGTGCCTCACAGAGTGGTTGGGAAAGTGAAATGTTCTGTTACAAATCAAGGTCTTAGAAATCCTAGTGACACATGCTATCCTATTGTTTGTGGCTCTTTTGGTGTTTCATTATGTGAGAGTGTCATTATTTCTTTCTATGACAGATACTTGAAGCAAAAGTAACCCATGTTTATCTTACCATGCTTATTACTGAATCAGTAATAATTTCCTTAAAGTATAACACGGAAATGAGCATGCTCGTTCACAGAGCATGAGCACCGTTTAAAGACTTTACATCTCCATTACTTAGTCCAGAGACGTGCCAGTCAGGTGTCGGTCCCCACAAGCTCTTTTGGCTGACCTATCTCCTGTCCTTCATTACCACCAGTGGGAATTTTCATTTGAAAGTTAGATCTGACAAACTGATATGCTTCAAAAAAAAATCTCTGTACCGTGAGTTTGCCCTTTCCTCGGTACATTTATATGCTGCCATTTTAGGGTAAATCTGTATATGCATAAAAGGATCTATTCCTGAAAATAAAAACGTGTTGAGAGGGTTTCAAACTGGTCACCACCATGATCAGTTCTAAAAAAGGTTTTTGTGTCACAGATTTCCATATTTCTGTTCTATTGCCATGATTTCAGAGCCTCAAAATTCTACCAAGATTTCAAAATTTAGCCAAGGATACAGTTTAACTTGGGGACTATGTGATATTGTAGTAAATATTGCTATCCGGGAACGATGTCACCGAAGTGCACTGGGGGGCTTTAGAAGCCGTAAGGAGGCTCATTCCAGAATTACATCTGTTTGGAGGAAATCCATTTTAAGCCCTGTTTCTCTCCTACCTTTTCAAGTTCAGTGCATTCATACAAAGGAAATTTCTGCCTGTTTTTTTTTTGTTTTGTTTTTTTTTTTTTTAATGTCTGGCTGAATCTGAAGCCCCTCACAGTTCCTGCTAACATCTGTTTTCACCAGCTCTTTCTGGTCTCATTAGTCATCTTCTTGTCCATCTCCTGGTTCATTACCTAAGACACAGCCTTACTAGAGAGTTCTCTGGGTAAAGGCCACCAAGGCCAGCGCCTGAGTTTGACTTCCAGGACCTACACAGTAAAAAGAGATTGAGATTGACTGCTGTACCAACGCTCCCCCACCCCAAACCCTCTTCACACCCCACCCCTCCACCCCCTCACAAAACTGTAATTTAACAAATTTTAAAAATAGACTTTCTCTTATTTTTGCTATAAAAATGTACCTAAAAAATAAATAGCAACACCGCCGGGGGTGGTGGCGCATGCTTTTCATTCCAGCACTTGGGAGGAAGCGGTAGGCAGGAAGGTCTTCGAGTTCCAAATCGGCCTGGTCTAAGCTAGTTCCGGGCAGCCAAAGCTACACAGAGGAAGCCCACCTGAAACACACACACACACACACACACACACTCACACACACACACACACACACACACAGAGAGAGAGAGAGAGAGAGAGAGAAACACACACAAAATTTAAATAAAATAAACAGCAACTATTGTCTTAGTGTGTGTTTGACTCAATTAAAATAAACATTCAACAAATACTGAACATTCACCAGGCAAATATCATACTAATATACGGTTTGATAATATGTGACAGTTTTTCTTTTTTTTTTTTTCTTTTTTTTTTTTTTTTTTTCTTTTTTCGAGCTGGGGACCAAACCCAGGGCCTTGGCAAAGCTTTCTACCACTGAGCCAAATCCCCAACCCGGTGACAGTTTTTCATATTGAGAACGGAACCATTAAAACCCAAGGATTGTCATCGAGCGACTTATTAAGCAGGTGCCCCACCTTGACACCTCACAGCAGGCTGGCTTTGTTGACTTTTTAAACCTTGTTTCCAAGACAATTGGTACTGTGCTCACTGCCTCACCCCACACCACACCTGTTCCTCCCTCTGCCTGACTCCCCACAATCCCCCTCCACATGACTTCCAGTCCACTTTTCACCAGCCATCCTACTGTGCCGTCACCCACCGTCTGCAACAGCACAATACTGAAGACGACGTAAGCCTATTGATAAAGGAGATTTCCATCCATTTGGGTGACCCTAAATTCCTCACATTCAGTGGGCTCATGCAGAAGAATAGTACATTCGAGGCCAGCCTGGTCTACATTGCATGACCTGATCTAGATAGCATTGTAGACATAAATTTTTTGCCACCTACTTCTAATAAGGGTTCAACCCCTCCTCTAGCCCACCACCCAACAGAGGTCATGGAAGAGAAAAGTTATGAGTACACGGGGAAGGGAACCTGTTCAGCAGTAGTTCTTTGGGGGCGAGCCCAATCTTCTTTGGCATCAGTTCAGTCCCACAGCAAACACCAAATACGACTCGGCGGCTGCAGACCAGTCCTCTAGGCAGGCAGACACCAGGCACGAACCGGCAGCTGTAGTTCACGTCTGAAGGAACCCTTAGGTTCATCAGCTGGCCTAAGATAGGCCTCAGAAGTGGCAGGCTACCACAGGAACCTCGGGGGAGCTCTTCGGTGAGTTTCTCTCAATGGCTGCATTACCACAAGTTAGTTGAGCTCGACCACACTATACGTAGATGAACCAATACATGCGTGTCACTGGTGAAGAGTAGCAAGGCGAAGCAAACCAGACTAATACTCAGTGCCTTCTCCCCGCTGTCTGTGGAGTCACATTTATACCCCTTCATCAAGCATTCCTTCACCTGAGTCTGCTTTAGGAAAACATTCTCTCACCTGGGTGCCCCAGCAAACTATATTTAACATGACTAACTTTTCAAAGAAACTAGAAGTTTCCACTTCACAGCACATACAGAAATAAATAAGCTTCTGTCCTGACGGTCTCTTGCTGCCCCGTCCTTCCCATCCACGCACAACGTCACTCGGGACAGACCCTTCAGGTGCACGCTTCAGCTCGCTGCCCCACCCACCTTGTCCCTGACCTGTTGTGGGCCAGACAAGTGGTCCGTTTCTAACTCACCCTCTTCTCTGCAGAGTTACATAGAGTTTATGTGGGAGATCCTGGACTCAGGTCTCTGGTCAACCCCTGCTGGAGCTTCCCTCACTGCTCACTTGCTCCTCCACGAGGCCCTCCATTTTTTCTTTCTCCCTCCCTGAGAGAAAGTGTAAACTCTGAGAGAGCGAGCTATGGGATGCATAGCTTTGTCTCCCAGACCCAAAACAACATGCCCTTCATTGGAGTTGGAAAACGATGTCAAGCGATTGAAGGAATGAGGATACATAACCGTGCACAAGCCCCCCCTCACGCCTGCTTCTTTCGTAATTTCCTTTTTCTCTAGGATCATGCCCTTCCGTTTTTAGCATTAAAATGATTCTTCTTAAATCCAGCAACTTGCTAGGAAAGTTTGATGACCTCTCCCAAAAGCCCCGCCCTGGTCTCTACATTCACACCGCACCTGCCTGCACCCACACACACCAATAACGAGAGTAAGTTTGAGAAATTAAATAGGCTCTTTCCTAATGTCAGATATCGTTTCTGTGGAGCTCTCTGCTGTAACACCCTGTGTGCTCTGTCATATCATCCATTCAAGAAGGAATAAATACCAATTAAAAATAAAATTCAAGGCACCATAAGTATTTTATAAACCACAATTTGTGTTTATATGTCTATGAATGTCTATAAATGTCCAAGCATGTTTGTGTGTGCGTTTCCGTGTCTGTGAACACACCTGAATGCATGCAAGCCTCAAGAGACTTCCTCGAGATCCACCTTATTCACTGAGCCCGGATTGCTCAGTGGATTGGAAAACAGAGGATTGGTGTCCAGTCAGGCTAGCCAGCCTGGCCAGAAATCATCGTCTCTGTCTGCTGAATGCTAGAACGACAGTGAGCTGCTATGCCCACCCAAACCTCGACCTTCGTGATTCTGTACAAGTGCTTTACCCATGGACCGGTCACTCCAGCACCTTATAATTAATTTTTAAGTAATAAAAATATCGGGGTTGGGGATTTAGCTCAGTGGTAGAGCGCTTGCCTAGGAAGCGCAAGGCCCTGGGTTCGGTCCCCAGCTCCGAAAAAAAAGAACCAAAAAAAAAAAAAAAAAATATCCCCAAATTCCAAAACACTGACTAAAGTGGCACCATGCACTTGGCACTCAGTACCTGATGAGGACTTATTACTGTTATTTTATAAAAATAAGGCGTTCCTCATGGCCCTGAACCCTAATGATAAACTCTTGTTTCCCTGCACCTGATTCTTATTCTCTCAACTTCCCTGCTTCTGATTCTTATTCTCTCAACTCCCCTAATCACTTGACTACATGGATATTTGAAGTGTGCAATGCCTGGGAGTGAGGGCTGGGAAGGGCTGGGGAGGTGGGGAGGGCTGGGGACTGCGCCTGCAATCCCAGTGTCTATGCACTGTGGGGGAATGAGGGTTGGAGACTGACCTGTATCCTAATGCTCATGCCATGGGTTCAAGGGACCCTGCATCTCACTGTCTGCACTTGGTGGCGGCTGCCCACACATCCTGGGGCTGTGGAACCTGAATGGAAGTGGTGTCCAGTTGGAGAGATCCCCGAGCTGCTATAATTTGCTCTCCTCCATCCCTGGCTAGACCCTCTGGGAACTGGAAGCAGATCCTCACCTCTCACATGGAGGAGACAGGGACAATTTTCTTTGGTGTTACTAGTTATCTCTCTATCCCTATTATTGATGAGATTAACTGGAAGTTCACTTTGGGAACGTGAAGAGAGAGCTCTTAAGAGCTAAGCTGTGTTCACCATAAGGACATACTGGTGTTCCAAAATCCATACTATATCACATGACCTTACGTAGCGAAACTCCTTGCCTGAAAGACCATACTGGGGTGGGTTCATCCAATGTAGTTTTCTCATAAGAAGACAACGCACAGGTCTTTAATTCTAACACTTGAGAGTCGGAGGTAGGCTGACCTCTGTGAGTTTGAGGCCAGCCTGGTCCTCACAGTGAGACTCTATTTTAAAAATAGAAATAAAATAGACATCGTGTGAGGCCGGCTGACTGAGCAACAGGGTATACGGCCCTGGAGCGGTGTAGCCATGGTGACGGCACACGAGGCTTGCAGGGGACCACAGCAGCAAACAAAAGTCCAGAAAGGATTCTCCTAGCACCTTACAGGAGGGACAGGGCTGCCTACCTCTAGGTTTCAGGCGCAAGCATTTAGAAGTGCGAGAGAATTAACTTCTGTAGTTTTTAGTTCTCCAACGTGACACATTGTTCTGGGAACCCTAAGAAACGAACCCAGACAGCTGTGGGACTCCTGACAGCTGCGCTCCATCTGGAGGACGAGGTGAGGTGTGCTCAGCAGCCCCTACAACTCCTTAAGATGTACACTCGGGTTAAGGGGTCCGGGGGAGATTGGAGGCTGCGACTGTGTGGATGCTGCTGGCTTTCAGGCCATGCTGTCATACTTCATCCTGGTCCTGCTGGTCAAAGGATGGGTCTGTGAAAAGGCCTGTGTGGGGTGGATCAGGTGATAGACTCCTGCAGGCTCTGGGATGCTTCGTTGATGGTGACAAAAGAGACCATATTCCTTCACCAGGATTTATTTATTTATTTATTTATTTATTTATTTATTTATTTATTTGGTTCTTTTTTTCGGAGCTGGGGACCGAACCCAGGGCCTTGCGCTTCCTAGGTAAGCGCTCTACCACTGAGCTAAATCCCCAGCCCCACCAGGATTTATTTTTAACTCCAATTTACTGCTGAAGAAAGTTTAGAATATTTCACATGGCACAGACCACATGAAACTCAAGAAGGATGACCAAAATGTGGACGCTTCGCTCCTTCTTTAAAAGGGGAACAAAAATATCCATAGGAGGGGATGCAAAGTTTGGAGCAAAGACAGAAGGAACGGCCATTCAGAGCCTGCCCCACATATGCCCCATATATATAGCCACAAAAACTAGATAAGATGGATGACGCTAAGAAGTGCATGCTGACAGGAACTGGATATAGATCTCTCCTGAGAGACACAGCCAGAACATGTCAAATACAGAGGTGAATGCCAGCAGCAAACCACTGAACTGAGAACAGGAATTAGAGAAAGGTCTGAAGGAGCTGAAGGGGCTTGCGACCCTATAAGAATATCAATGCCAACCAACCAGAGCTTCCAGGGACTAAATCACTACTGAAAGACTATACATGGGCTGATCCAGGGCTCCAACTACATATGTAGCAGAGAATAGCCTTGTTGGGGCACCAGTGGAAGGGGAAGCCCTCGGTCCTGCCAAGGTTAGACCCCCAGTGTAGGGGATTGTTGGGGGAGCAGTAATGGGGGAAGATGGAGAGGGGAACACCCATAGACAGGGGGAGGGGGAGAGGTTAGGGGGCTGATGGACAGGAAACCAGGAAAGGGAATAACATTTGAAATGTAAACAAGAAATACCCAATTTAATAAAAATGGAAGAAAAAAAATCTCACACGAAATCATAACGATTTTGCTGTTAGCTCCCCAGCTGCCCTCTTTCCAGCGGTGTCTGCCTCTCTCTGCACTAGGGAAAGCTCTCAAGCACAGACACCTTGAACACTCACCGAATGCTTTGATCGTGGTCCTCAGAGGAAATAGCATTGTTCAAGGGAGCCTAATCAACGTTTCATTACTAAAGCACAGACATTTATTGTTGGCACCATTTGACTATTTTGCTAAAAGTGACAGCCGGTGAAATAGAGCATGACTGAATGCTGCTTCTTACGTTACTGTCTAACAATAAGAGAAATGGATTTTGTTGAATTCGGAGCAGCTTTGTGATACATCACACACAGACTCTGGTTCCTCTAAGAGCCGGGGTATGGGTGATCTCTCCCTGCACTTCCCATCAGAGAGCGTCTTCAAGACGATCCTAAGATGGCCCATGCAGCACCAGTCCAAGAACAGGCCTCCTCTGCTGCTGCCCGAGTCATTGATCACAGCTAAGATGGCCCATGCAGCACCCGTCCGAGAACAGGCCTCCTCTGCTGCTGCCCGAGTCATTGATCACAGCTAAGATGGCCCATGCAGCACCTGTCTGAGAACAGGCCTCCTCTGCTGCTGCCCGAGTCATTGATCACAGCTAAGATGGCCCATGCAGCACCCGTCCGAGAACAGGCCTCCTCTGCTGCTGCCCGAGTCATTGATCACAGCTAAGATGGCCCATGCAGCACCTGTCTGAGAACAGGCCTCCTCTGCTGCTGCCCGAGTCATTGATCACAGCTAAGATGGTCCATGCAGCACCTGTCTGAGAACAGGCCTCCTCTGCTGCTGCCCGAGTCATTGATCACAGCTAAGATGGCCCATGCAGCACCTGCTCCCCGAGTCATTGATCACAGCTAAGATGGTCCATGCAGCACCTGTCTGAGAACAGGCCTCCTCTGCTGCTGCCCGAGTCATTGATCACAGCTCTTTGGCTGCGTTACTGTGAAGAAAATATTTTCATTTATACCACATGATGTGATGCTAAAAAAAAAAAAAAAATTAAAGATTTTAAGAAAACCGAAGCCATGCTGCTCCGCTAAACCCAAACAAACCAATGTGCTGCGTGTCATTTTCTTCTTGGGACTGGCTTTATTATCTTTGGAACGTGTAACACTTCTGTCAAATATGTTGAATGTTGAAAGGAAAGAGGCTCTTGGCAAGTGTGGAAAGCCAATTACAGAAAATGTGGTGGGAGCTAGGGAAGCAAGGGGGGGGGTGTGCTGGGAGAAGTCAGTTCTCACCTGACACACGTCCCAAACACAGAAGAAAAACACCGAAGTTCACCCTATACACATTCCAACCACAGACGGTGGGATCACATGGGAGAAAAATACCACTGTCTTTATTTAAAAACAAAATAAAACAAACAAACAAACAAACAAAGACAGCGAGATGATATATTTCAGTGAATCTTTTAATGTAGTAGAGGGCAATGTGGAAATTTTGAAGTTAAATTTGATATAAACCTTCCCTGCCTCAAAGCAATATACTAATTCTTTATTTGTTCATTTACTTGTTCATTTTACATGTGTTGGTGTTTTGCCTGCATGTCTGTGTGAGGACATCTCAGAACTGAAATTACAGATACTTGCGAGCTGCCATGTGGGTGCTGGGAATTGAACCCAGATCCCCTGGAAGAGCAGCCAGAGCTCTTAACCACTGAGTCATCTCTCCAGCCCCAAGTGATATTTCTAAGATAAATAACTTAAAGAATGGCTACTTGCCACACAACAGAAGGAGAAGAGAAGCCTTGTAGCTCACAAGGAGATGAAATTGCATTACATGCTTAGATAGCCTGCGTTTTAAATATTACCAACATTGATTCCCTGAACTTTCAGGAGCTTATCTGCTGTGTACTGTGCAATAAAAAACATGCTTACATGTAAATACCAATTAAAGGTTGTAATTTGATCTACTTAAACATGAAGACGGTTGGAATAAAGGATACTTCAATTTTGGGTTGATTAAATTCTGCAAAGCTAGAAAGGGATCCTGAGAGAGAATTGTCTGAGGAAACAAACCTGAATTTCCACGGTCTCTCAGGCAGTCTTTCATGGCATCCTACTGTGTGAGACTGTGCCAAGCACTAGAGATGTGCAAAGGGAGAAGATGGGCTCTGCCTGGCATGGGAAAGACCCCATGGCACATGTGTGTGAATGCTTGCTTTTCAGCAGGTGTTACTGTTTTGAGTGGTTGTGGAGACCTAGGAAGTGGGGCCAGTCAGTTGTCCTAAGGTAGTCAGGAGAGCTGAGTCTTTGAGGGTTCTACCTGTGTTGGATCCAGCTTGAATTGTCCATTTCCTGTCCATACCATGTAAATACAGCTTGAGGCCAGGGATAGTGATTCCCCCCAGAAGTTCTTTTATTGTTGAGAATAGTTTTAGCTATCCTAGGTTTTTTGTTATTCGAAACGAATTTTCAAATTGCTCTTTCTAAGTCTATGAAGAATGGAGTTGGAACTTTGATGGAGATTGCATTGAATCTGGAGATTTCTTTTGGCAAGATGGCCATTTTTACTATATTAATCCTGCCAATCCATGAGCATGAGAGATCTTTCCATCTTCTGAGGTCTTCTTCAATTTCTTTCTTCAGAGTCTTGAAGTTCTTACTGTACAGATCTTTTACTTGCTTGGTTAAAGTCACACCGAGGTACTTTATATTGTTTGGGTCTATTATGAAGGGTGTCATTTCCCTAATTTCTTTCTCGGCTTGTTTCTCTTTTGTGTAGAGGAAGGCTACTGATTTATTTGAGTTAATTTTATACCCAGCCACTTTGCTGAAGTTGTTTATCAGCTTTAGTAGTTCTCTGGTGGAACTTTCGGGATCACCTAAATATACTATCATATCATCTGCAAATAGTGATATTTTGACTTCTTCTTTTCCAATTTGAATCCCTTTGACCTCCTGTTATTGTCTCATTGCTCTGGCTAGGACTTGAGTACTATATTGAATAGGTAGGGAGAGAGTGGCCAGCCTTGTCTAGTCCCTGATTTTAGTGGGATTGCTTCAAGTTTCTCTCCAATTAGTTTGATTTTGGCTACTGGCTTTCTGTATATTGCTTTTACTATGTTTAGGTATGGACCTTGAATTCCTGATTTTCCAATGCTTTTAACATGAAGGGGTGTTGAATTTTGTCAAATGCTTTCTCAGCATCTAATATGGTCATGTGGTTTTTCCCTTGAGTTTGTTTATATAGTGAATTAGTTTGATGGATTTCTGTATATTGACCCATCCCTGCATCCCTGGGATGAAGCCTACTTGATCATAATGATTGTTTGATGTATTCTTGGATTTGGTTTGCAAGAGTTTTATTGAGTATTTTTTTCGTCAATATTCATAAGGGAAATTGATCTAAAGTTCTCTTTCTTTGTTGGGTCTTACTGTGGTTTAGGTATAAGTGTAATTGTTGCTTCATATAAGGAATTGGGTAGCGCTCCATCTGTTTCTATTTTGTGAAATAGTTTGGACAGTATTGGTGTTAGGTTTTCTATGAAGGTCTGATAGAATTCTGCACTAAACCCATCTGGTCCTGGGCTTTTTCTTTGGTTGGGAGACTTTTAATAACTGCTTCTATTTCTTTGGGAGTTATGGGACTGTTTAGATGGTTTATCTGATCCTGATTTAACTTTGGTACCTGGTATCTGTCTAGAAAATTGTCCATTTCATCCAGATTTTCCAGTTTTACAGTAGCATCTAATGATTTTTTTTAATTTCCTCAGGTTCTGTTATGTCTCCCTTTTCATTTCTGGTTTTGTTAATTTGCCCTCTCTGTGCCCTCTGGTTAGTCTGGCTAAGGGTTTATCTATCTTGTTGATTTTCTCAAAGAACCAGCTTCTGGTTTTGTTGATTTTTTTTTGTATAGTCCTTTTTGTTTCTACTTGGTTGATTTCAGCCCTGAGTTTGATTATTTCCTGCTGCCTACTCCTCTTGGATGTATTTGCTTCTTTTTGTTTTAGAGCTTTTAGGTGTGCTGTCAAGCTGCTAATGTATGCGCTCTCCAGTTTCTTTTTGGAGGCACTCAGAGCTATGAGATTTCTTAGCACTGTTTTCATTGTTTCCCATAAATTTAGGTATGTTGTGACTTCATTTTTATTAAATTATAAAAAGTCTTTAATTTCTTTGTTTCTTTCATTGAGTAGAGCATTGTTCAGCTTCAATGTGTATGTGGGCTTTCTGTCATTATTGTTGTTATTGAAGACCAGTCTTAGTGCATGGTGATCTGATAGGATGCATGGGATTATTTCAATCTTCTTGAATCTGTTGAGGCCGTTTTGTGACCAATTATATAGTCAAATCTGGAGACGGTACCATGAGGTGCTGAGAAGAAGATATATTCTTTTGTTTTAGGATGAAATAACTTATTGGTTTCTTTGTGTCTGTATTTAGTTTCTGTTTCCATGATCTGTCCATTGATGGGAGTGGGGTGTTGAAGTCTCCCACTATTATTGTGTGAGGTGCAATGTGTGCTTTGAGCTTTAGTAAGGTTTCTTTAATGTATGTAGGTGCCCTTGTATTTGGAGCATATATAGTCAGAATTGAGAGTTCATCTTGGTGGATTTTTTCCTTTGATGAATATTGTACTA
Organism: Rattus rattus; assembly: GCF_011064425.1. Lineage (NCBI taxonomy): Eukaryota > Metazoa > Chordata > Mammalia > Rodentia > Muridae > Rattus > Rattus rattus. Next base: position 134,884,556 of record NC_046154.1, on the reverse strand, counting down.
ACACAATAGTTAGTTTTGTATGTCAACTTGACACAAGCTGAAGTTATCACAGAAAAAGGAGCCTCAATTGTGGAAATGCCTCCATGAGACCCATTTTCTCAATGAGAGGCATTTTCTCAATTAGTGATCAAGGGGGGAGGACCCAGCCCATTATGGGTGGTGCCATCCCTGGTCTGGTAGTCTTGGGTTCTATAAGAAAGCAAGCTGAGCAAGTCAGGGGAAGCAAGCCAGTAAGAAACATCCCTCCATGTTCTCTGCATCAGCTCCTGCTTCCTGACCGGCTTGAGTTCCAGTCCTGACTTCCTTTGGTGATAAAACAGCAATGTGGAAGTGTAAGCTGAATAAACCCTTTCCTCGACAACTTGCTTCTTGGTCATGATGTTTGTGCAGGAATAGAAACCCTGACAAAGATAAATATGAAGTGTCCTTCCTTATCTTTTTTGATAAATTTTGGTTGAAAGTTGATTTTATTTGATATTAGAATGGCTACTCCAGCTTGTTTCTTGGGACCATTTGCTTGGAAAATATTTTCCAGCCTTGTACTCTGAGGTAGTGTCTGTCTTTGTCACTGAGGTGTGTTTCCTGTATGCAGCACAATGCTGGTTCCTCTTTATGTGTCCAGTCTGTTAGTCTATGTCTTTTTATTGGGGAATTTAGTCCATTGATGTTAAGAGATATTAGGGACCATTGATTGTTGTTTCCTGTCATTTTTGTTCTTAGAGGTGGAATTATGTTTGTGTTGCTATCTTCTTTTGGGTTAGTTGAAAGATTACTTTCTTGCTTTTTCTAGGGTTTAGTTTCTCTCCTTGTGCTGGAGTTTTCCATCTATTATCCTTTGTAGGGCTGGATTTGTGGAAAGATATGTGTAAATTTGGTTTTGTCACGGAATATCTTGGTTTCTCTATCTATATTAATTGAGAGTTTTGCTGGATATAATAGCCTGGGCTGGCATTTGTGTTCTCTTAGGGTCTGTATGACATCTGTCCAGTATCTTCAGGCTTTCACAGTCTCTGGTGAGACTCTCTGTTGTAGGTCTGCCTTTATATGTTACTTGACTTTTTTCCCATACTGCTTTTAATATTTTTTATTTTGTTCACTTCATGTTTTGACTATTATGCCTTCTAAAAAAATGTATTTAACCCCAAATATTAATGTTGCTTTTGGCTCTGGTCAGAGAAGCTTCTTTTCACAGGGGTGGCAGTTGCAGTTACTGCAGAGATTCATAACTGGCCACGGTGTTGAGGATAAGTGACTATTTAGAGTGCTCAACTATAAATGGCACTTGTGTATCACCTCCTCCAAGACTTGGGGACAATGGCAGAAAGAGATGGGAAAAGTCTAACAGCTTGAGGGTAGGGTTGAGTGTTGCAGAACACTGTCTTCTGGGAATGACATGGCCATAGCACTCTTGACTTCTAACAGTTATGGTTATCTGCAGAAGACTGGGCCTATATACACCCTGCTGTGGATGGGGAAGGGGTTCGAGCACAGCCCCAGGATCTATGGGAAGTTACTAGTTGCTAGGGTAAAGAGAAATTTTTCTTCAGAAGTTCAGCCACTGATAAAGCATCTATGTTCCAATAAATAACCTCTTCCCATGCTCTTGCAAGCAACCCTAATGGAACTCACTGAGTCACAATGAAAAAAATTAGAATAAAGAAAAGCCATGAAAGTAGAAGAGAGACGAGTTGGGAAAAGGAAGGGGATCAACAGGAAGGGGAGGGACAGAGGAGAGGACAAACTACCTTATATACACATATGAAAAGTGTATAATTCAACCTATTGTCATGTGTAATTAATATATGCAAATCAAAACATGAAAATTGCATCTGTGAGTGCAGGTGGGAGCAGCCATGAATGAGTGCAAGCCCCCATCCTGTCAGCTGCCAGGACACCAAATCCTAACACTGACTTTTAACATCATGATGCTTAGCTTTCTTTCTCAACTTGGTTTACTATAGAACCTCATGGAAAGAGAGTCTCAGGGAGGGACTGCCCTGATCACTTTGACCTGTGGATATCTCTGTGGGGGAATTAATTGTCTTGATCATATTGATGGCAATATTTCCTAGGCAGAGAATCCTGAACTATATTAAAAATAAAGAGGGAGGCATGGTAGTGGGTTTTTGTTTTTGTTTTTAGCCCCAGTGCTCTAGAGGCAGAGGTAGGTGTATTTCCGTAAGCTTGAGACCAGCCTGGTCTACATAGAAAGTTCTATACTATCTAGAGCAATATAGTGAGACCTTGTCTCCAAAGATAACAACAACGGGGCAAGCTGACCATAAGCATTTATTCTCTCTGCTCTTGACTGTGGATGTAATTAGCTGCTTCATGTTCCTAATAATTTGACTTCCAGGAAATGGTTAACTGCAATCTGGAATTATGAGTTAAATTAAGGTTTGCTTTTGTTAAAATATAGTATCATAGCAAGAGAATTAAACGAAAAAGAAAAAAAGAAAAATTGGACCTGAGAATGGCAGCATGTCTGTGATAAACCTCACCATGTGACCTCTAAACGTTGGAACTGTTTTGTGGGAGGACTGTAGATGCATTTGGTACCTTGGGCTAGAAAAGCCATTGGATGTCAGAAACAACGGTGCCTAATGGGTCATTCTAGTGGAAACTCAGAAGGCAGCAATGCTGAGAGGTGTGCAGACACTGAGACCTAGTGCATGAGTGTACAGAGGGGAACAAGGACTCTATGGGGACTTGGGCTGAAGCTATTCTTGTGATGTTTTGGCCAAGAATGTGGCATTGTTCTGCCCATGTCCTAAGAACCTGAACAAACTTGAATTGAAAGGTTTGTCTGGTAGGATGCTATTGAGGCTGATACTGAAGAAGTGGCTATAATCGATAAAGAGATAGCACCATTGTAGTGAAACCTGTGTTGCCCTGAGAAAAAAAGGAGGATGTCCTGATCACCCCACCAAAGGCTCCATCTTAGAAAGAAGCTGGAACACCTAAGCAGAAGGAGTTCCCTGATCTTCAAAATCAACTACCTAAAAAAATGTTTTCTCCAGATCAGTAACAGAATTTGATACCATGGTGACCTTTGTGAACCAGGCTACATCTTCATCTGACAACAGAACCTGGTGATGCCATAAACACTGTCCACATGGTTCTGAATGCATGAAAGATGCAGGACTGAGGGGGGGTCACAGAGTACAGCTAAGAACGTTCACGATGTGGCTTGGCTCAAATTCCTATGGAGAGGCCCACAGTCAGAGACCGAAGAACATTGGAGATCTTAGGACTCATAGATATCTAACAAGGAAAGCAGCAAATATGAGTGGAGCTGGCTTAGGCCTAAGAGAAATTGTGTGTACTTTATCTAGCAGACATGGAGAATTGGGACTGCCTTTTGTCCAAGCCTTTTGGAACCCAGCTAATTATATCATGTGTCCCAGATGCTGGACATGGAAATTTTGAGATTTGTATTTACCCTGCTTTGTTTTTGCTCTGATGCGAATGTTTTATGCCAAGCTCTTTCCTTTTGGAACAAGAAAGTTTTCTCTGTGACCTTATATGTTGAAATTATGTCACTTAGTTTTTATTTTATAGCTTCTTGTGGTTAAGAGATTTGAACTTTAAAATGAAAATCTATTTTTATTTCTGTGCATGTGTACATGTATGAGTATCTTCAGGTTCCCTCAGAGGCCAGAAGAGGGAGTCAAACACCCACCTCCCCTCCCCTGGAGCCTGAGTTACTGGTGGTTATGAACTAGTCAACGTGGGTTCCGAGAACCAAACCCTGGTCCTTTCTAAGAACAGCGAGGTCTCTTAACCACTGAGGCATCTTTCTAAGCCCCACGAGTTTAATTTTAATGTGTTAGAATTTTAAAGACTATTGAAATCTTTAAAGTTGGACTGTATTATATATTAATAAACATGAGACTTCAGGGACAGGAGAAAGTAAGTTGAAGTGGGTTATGTATTAAAGCAGCATATTTGTGCGACAAGTCGATGAGTTGTGGAGTAGTGATGGTTACTTTTAATTATCAAGTTGACACCATCTTGAATCACCTGAAGAGAGTCTCAGTGAAGGACTTTCTAGATCAGATTGGCCTGTGACACGTCTGTGGGAGATTGTCTTAATTATAATTAAAGTGAGAGGACCCATTAACCCCAGAGAAGAAGGCTCTGTAGTGTACTGGGTGGCTGGGGTATGAGCGAGCATGTGCTCTGGATGGGGCATGTCAACATGCTCAGGTTCTTCTTGCCTTGATTTCTCTGCAATGATGGACCTGGAACCGAGCTAAATAAGTTCTTTCTCCTCTAAGCCGCTTCTGTCGGGGAATTTTATCACCATTGTAGGTAATGAAGAAAGTTAAACAATGCTCATTTTCTAGTGCTCATGATCAGCAGAAGTCACGTGAGTCCGAGAGTTAACAGTTCCTTCAGAACAATTGTGTTTCTAACCATTTTCATACCCTGTAAACACAAAACCACCATGAGGAGCCGGAGACGACCTCTTTCACTGCATCTCTGGCAGAACTTTGCATGAGCACGGGGGACTAAGAAATACAGGCACAGCTGCTGCTAGTCTGGTCACTAGGGGCATGCCACTTAGTCAAAGGGACACACAGAATAAAACAAGGTAACAAGAAATGGGATGCTAGGCCTGGTGGTACAAGTCTGTAATCCTTGTCCTCAGGAGACTGTGGCAGGGAATAGAAATGTCAAGGCAGCCTGTACCATATGGCGAGTTCTAGGCCAGCCTGGGATCCAAGAGACTCTGTCTCAAAAAATGGCAATACTCTTGTCAGGCAATACTCTTGTCAACAAACAATATGTTTGTTGTCTGCTAATGCAAATGGTTCCTGAACTCGTTCCTAGCAAACCTGGCTCTTCCCCCTTTCTCCATCTTAAGAGTGGTTGACCGTGAGCACCAGCCTACACTGAATGATGGGGTTCAACCAGCCTCAGCATGACCTAGAGGAACAGCTCTCCACACAGCAGTCTCTAGAAAGGAGAAAATAGAGAGGGAGAAAAACCTTCAGGAGGAAGATAGGAAAGTGACCAGACACCAAGAAGACTTGGTCCGTGCCTCTACTCATGTAAATGACCCATGTGCTAGAAGATCTTAGAAAATTCTAATCTGAAGGGACTTTCTGTACGCAAAATTACATGGATGCTTGAGGACTAAAGGTAGTGGTGTACGCTTGTAACCCTTGCTCTTTGGAGACAGAAGCAAGAGAAAGGGAGATCACTGTTGTCCTCAGCTACGTAAAGTTTGAAGCCAGCCTGAGCTACATAAATCCCTCCAAGCAAACAAACAAACCTGGAGAGAGAGCTCAGCAGTTATGAGCATTTGCTGCTCTCACACAGGAAGTGAATTTAGACACCAGAACTTACACATGGCCTGTAACTTCTCTACTGGCTCCCATGAGTATGTGCGAGAACAGACATATGCACACATGCACGCACCCCTAAGAAGATGAAACAAACTTCTTAAAAACAAACAAAGAGCCAAACAAAAACACATGGATGGCTAAGGGCCAAGTGTGGCAGTACATTCCCCTGATCAGAGAACTCAGAAGGCAGATGTAGAAAAATCACCTCAAGTTTAAGGCATGGATTACGGTTTCGGGCTAGGCTGGGTCATAGAATAAGACTGTCTCAAAACAGTAACAGGTTCAGTAACAGGCAAAATAGTTCAGCAGATGAAAATTAGTAGATCACCAAAACCCAAGGTGAAGGAGAGAAGCCACTCCAAAGTTGACTTCTGACCCCTGCATGCGTGTCAGCATTTGCACCCACATATACGTATCATATATACACACACATATGCACACATACATAGAGAGACAAACGAGAGATTGAAAATACAATAAAAAATATGGAAGCTTGACTTTCTATAGAAACATGAGATAATAATGAAAGGGTTAATGCAGAGGGAATTAACTGTCCAATAGGTCCAAATGAAGCGTAGTCATTGGCTGGGAGAGATCAAGGGTGAAGTCAGCAAGGGTAGGCCCTGAGTATACGTCCAGCATCAAAACCAAACTAAAGCATTTGCTAACCTTTAAACTGGGAAATAAATCTTCCCTCCTACAGGTATGTCTGCTTAGCGAATGGTTGAAAATACAGTCAGGGGGGGACCTGAGACAGGAATCCCAGCTCTTCATCTGCTGACTGTGAAACCATGGGTACACACCTACCTGCTAGGGCTTTTCAACTGAGAGTCACTCCAGTTCGCACACGATTCAATAGGCAGAGCAGTAATCCGTGCGTGCCCTCTCAGATGCTTGACGAAGTATAAAAGGGTGCTTAGCACAGGATCTGGCACTCAGAGAAGTTTCCACACATGTTACTATCTATAACTCATGGTTATATGTGAGCTGCCAAGGCCGAGTTCCTGACCCAAGTCCAGACCTATTTTCAGGGCGAACTGTAGACCGTAGCCTATCTGCTGCTTGCACTTACCAATGGTTATTTCCCTCGGGTTCAGCTCTACATTCAGTCACTCATTCAGAAGATCACAAGTGAAAAGCAGTTCACCTACAAAGCCAATTCATTTAAATGGTAGGAATTTTCAGAAATTTGCTTCCTTCAAATTCCTCCTGTTTCACTCCTGGGGATAACTACAACGTTTTGTTGTTTATGTTTGGGTTATTACAAGTGTGAACTACCCATACTCAACTGCTTTTTTTTTTTTAAAGAAATATGAGTGCATACTAACTGATTTTTAAGATTTATTTTATGTATATAAGTACACTGTCGCTGTCTTCAGACACACCAGAAGAGGGCATCAGATCTCATTACAGATGGTTGTAAGCCACCATGTGGTTGCTGGGATTTGAACTCAGGACCTGCAGAAGGGCACTCAGGGCTCTTAACCACTGAGCCGTCTCTCTAGTCCATATCAATTGAATTTTAAACAGTATTTGGGGAGCCGGCTGCTCTTCCAGAGGACCCAGGTTCAATTCCCAGCACTTTTATTGCAATTCACAAGCCATTTGTAACACCAGTTCCAGGAATATAACACTTCCTCTGACCTACCTCTTCCAGTACCATGCATGTGTGTGGTACACAGGCAAAATACCCATACACCACCTAAGTTTAAAAAAATAAATATTTAAACAACAAAACATTATGATGTGTGTGTGTGTGTGTGTATGCATGAGCACTACACATACCATGGTGTGCATGTGGAAGAGAAGAAAATGTTAGAAGAGTCCATTTTCTCTTCTACCTTTTGAGTCCCGAGTGTCAAACTCAGATCAACAGACTTAGTAGACTTAGTGGCGGGTGCCTTTACCCACTGAGCCATCTCCATTGCCCACTTCTGCTTTTTCATCCCTATATTGTAATGGAGGAGGGGGGAAGGGAAGGGGAAGAAAAAGGAGGAGGGGAGGGGAAAAGGGGGAGGGGGAAAGAGGGAGGGGAGGTGGGGAGGAGGCGGCAGTGGCCAGGGCTGTCATTTGAGGAAGCTACATTTTAAATTTTCCCTTACATTTATCTGGTCCATTTCCCATGCCTGTCCCCTCCTATCCCCAACACACTAGCACAGATTTAAGGGAGGTCTGTAAGATAAATTTATTTAGCACCAAATCTCATTTGGTAGAAATCCCTCTAACAGGAAATGAGCTCATGTCTCTTGAAATGAAGCATGTCATTAACTTCATCATCTTTTTTGGAGGTTTCTGTCCCTGCCTTTGCCATTCCCTAGTCTTAACATACTCATTGAGTAGTCTATTAAATGAAGCCAGTTATTGTATATTTTGAAGAAGGCATGACAATGAAGCTAAAATACCGTTTACACAAGCCCGTTTTAACTTCAGAATACTTTTCCTCTATCCAGTTTCTTAGCAAGCAAATACTGAGTTTGTTCAAAGTTCTCTGAACATTTTCCATTTGCTTATCTCTGATTTCCTGTGTTTTTTTGTCTTCTTCGTTGTCTTTTCATTCCTTCATTTTAAATAAAATCTTCTACACTGAGTAAAACAGAACAAGCACTTTTATTAATCTATTCAGTTAGGAGGCACCGTGTTGAGTTTCACTACTGCATTTCATACAGACATAGCATACCTTGTTATTAGTCCGTGTTCTCCCTAAATTAGTCTTTATCTTTTGTTCCAGTACCTAGAAAAACGTCTGTAGGGTAAAAGAAAATCCTTTCGGTTTGCTCAGAAACGGGGCTGCTCGGTACTTTCTAATTTCCCTTTACTCCAATATTAGACTCAATCAGAAACACTCTTAAAACAATTTCCATATGCTTTTCAAAAAAAATACAAGAAGTGTAATTCAAGGGCGGTTTGAAAGGTCTCACCTATTCTAAGGGTTTGAAACACAAAAGGACATCTTAAAATTTTAAATCTAGAATCAGAATCAGTATTTTAACAGTGGAAACAAACTCAAAAAGCTAATTCAGTCTAGTAGTTTTTACCCACGTAGAAAACAAGCATTAAGACAAGATAAACCTTCCTCTATTCTACACCACACACTTTTTTAATAGACTAGTTAATTTTGCCTAATTAAACGAACTGTCACAGGTTCTAATTAACCTTACAGACAAAACGAGTTGTTTTTACAAGTTGGCCCTTTTTAATTCCCTTAATATCCATTTAAAAAGAAACCTTTACCTCGAACACAACAATTTTATTTCCTGTTGGAAGACCGTGTGTTTTTTAAAGCGCACCTCGACACCTTCGCCCAAATCCGCGACCTCAAACAACTTAGCTTTCCCTTTCTGGGGTCCCCAGACCGCAAGGCTGGGGCAGTCGGGCGCAGGGCCTCGCCCGCACCATTTTGACCCGGGAAGGGCGGGACCTAGACGTCCAGCATTCTCTGCGCCTCTGCCAATCACAGGGACCGGCCGGCTGCGGAAGCCGGGCCTCCCAGGCCGCCCAGGCCGGTAACTCCGAGCGCAAGTCGCGGCGGCTGCGCGGCACTGGCCCTTTAAGCCCACGTTCTCCGGACTGCCACATCCGGGCACCGCGGCCGGCGGCCTCTGCCAGAGCCCGGTGGTCCGCGAAGCGGGGGGTTGGCGAGGGCAGAAGGGCCCCCGGGACCCAGCCTAGCCCGATGCAGTTCAAGGACGCCTCGGCAGGACGCCCGAACGAGGGTCACGGAAGCTTTCCTGCGGGGCCGCGCCGCGCGTGTCCGCACCGCTTCCTGCGCGCGCCCTGGGGGCGGAGCTACGCGAAGATAGCCAATCAGCGATGGTCATTTTGGGCCCGCCTCGGAGTCCTGGAGAGGGCGGGACCATGGGGAGGGCGGGGCGTGGGGAACCTGCTAGCGGAGGTGGGGAATGGGCGGGGAGGAGCTGGTGGTGCGGGCCAGAGTCCCCGGTTCTGTCTCAGTCTGCGGCTTGGCAAAACTGGGTGGGTTACGCACCCTGTTCAGAAAAGCGGTTCCTCAGAACCTTCCACGGGCAAAAATTTGGAAAGTTTGCACTCACTGGTGAAGTACGACTGTCTCCGGTTTCAATGTTTTGAAAGTGGATGCGTATTTTTAACGCGGTATTTATTAAAATTGCAAGTTAGTCATCCTAATGTTTAAACACGGGAGTTGGAAGAAACAAGCACGGCACTTTTTAAGATCAAACACGTTTCTATGAAACAGTCTTCCAAGGGGGGGGGGGAGATCGAGCAAGATTCTGTGTCAGCGGTCGGATGCATTCAGCTGATTTGTGGGCGGCACAGAGGTGTTGGTGGAAGGTTATTTCCAGGATTCACGGTGAGGTAATGGTGACCAACTCCTGCCCCAAAATCTCATTTCCCGTCCTTCAGTCAGAGCGCTGGAGCCCCTACCTATCTCACGGCTGGTCTTAAGATTCAGAGTATTTCTGAAGTAAAAGAAGATAAATGCTGTCGGGCTATGCAGGAGACTGCATCCTCTTGCGGATCTCGTCCCTCTCGCCATGCGCCCCTCCTGCTTCCAGACCACCTCTGTTCTGAAATCCAGGCGATTTCACTTGGAGGCTGGGAATCCTTTTACCTGGAGCTCAGCACCTGTCCTCAGACCTACGTTTCGTATCTCAGCCATGGCAGCTCTACTTGGTCATCAGCCCTTCGCACCGCCTCATCCAGCCCCAGAATCCGTTTTCGTCCACACTCAGGCTCAGGGCTCCCGCCGCTTTGGTTCGTGCCCCTGGAGTTTCCGCTCGGATCCCCGCAGTTACCTGCCCACTGCGCGTGGCCCGCGCCTCTACCCCTCCCCCACCACCACAGTGGACTAAATGGATGGCGTTCCTTTTAATCCGATCACTTCCCTCCCGTTTTAAATCTTTTAAAGGAACGGCTGTGGCCCTCAGGATAAAAATCCCTTCACCTAAGATTAGCTTTACAAAGTCCATTCAGTGCTCTATCTGCCTGGGTTTTAACCCCAGGTTCTGACCTAACCTTTCCCCTGTTGCCTTCAATCTGAAATTGCTTTCAGTTTTCCGTGAGACTCTCCAGGGGCTGCCGCACCTCCCTGTCTCCTCGTCTAGTGTAGTGGTGTCCTTCTCTTCTCCAAAATGAGAACTAGAGAATCTCGACGCTGCCGTGCCCTTAGCCCTTAGTACCGAGTTGTGAAGACCTCCCCTCTGGTTGTTTTATCCAACTCCTTTCCCCTCATAGCTGCCTGCTCACCGTTGTTCCGAGTTTCTGGGGTGATCTTGGCAGTGTCTGGTCAGAGGACAATAACCCTTTTAGCATCCACACTGACCAACAACCACTGTAGCCTTAGACATTGTGGGTCGTTGCTATATTTTTCTTTTTGGAGTGCTGGGTAACAAGTTTTAAGAAACTTTATATATACATAACACGATACAAGTTTTAAGACACAAGTTTTAAATTCGTGTGTTTTGTTGATATAAACCTCTTAGCAATGACGTGTGTTGTGTGACTTATTTCCGGATTGAATCTTACCTATGATCAGAAACACTTCTTTTAAGCACAGACTGAAAGTTTAAAACTCAGCTGAAATGTATGCCCCAATAATGATCGAGAGAAGAAATGGGGGAAGGAGGGGCATCAAGCTGAGAATTCTACTTCCTTGCTTGCAATCAGTCGCTTGGTACAATTACTATTGATATGTTAAGAAACTGCCCCAACATTGTATTTTTAAAAATATCCGGGTACTTTTAATACTTTTCCTTAATATGAACTGTTACTGACTATAACAAATCGAAACTCTCATTTTTCTGTTCTAAGGTGGCCACAATGACATACCTGCCTTTAGCAATGTAGTATTTTTAAACATGGTCCTGCTATTCACTTCACAGTAAAGTTAAACAAGAATTCTCTGTTAGAGCAGTGGTTCTCAAGCTGTGTGTTGTGACCCCTTTGGGGTCCAACGACTCTTTCAGGGTTCGCCTAAAACCATTGGAAAACACTGATATTTATATTACAACTTGCAAAAGTAGCAAATTTGCAGTCAAGAAGCAGCAATGAAAAGAGTGTTATGGCTGGGAGTCACAAAATGAGGAGCTGTGTTAAAGGGTCGAAGCATTAGGGAGGTTGAGAGGCACTGGGAGGACAAGGGACTTAGGCATTGTTGTTCCTTGGCCCCTTGGTGGCTTTCTCTTAACAGTTCAACCAACCTGTTCACTTGTTACACTCTGATGCAAAGAGTAGACTTTATTTGAAAATACAGGTGAGAGAGAAAGGAATGAGTTTGTTGAAATACATACATATCATACATACATACACACATATATACATTTGGAAAAAGTACAAAGAAATTAGTTTGTTTCTCATGCTCAAGTGCTCTCAGAGCCTTAAGATCTTTTATGGCCCCTCTAATTTAAACATTACAATTAAAAACAACGTTTAAAGCATCATAATTATTTACTACCCCTACAGAAGAAATATTCTGCGTATCTCATCTGCCATTCTAAATGACTGCTATAATTAGATGATACAGCAAAATGATGCCTAAAAATGGCTTCTCTCCAGGGGTGCTGGCACACGCCTTAATCACAGCACTCAGGGTGAAAGAGGTGGGCAGTGGCAGGGGGATCTTTGTGAGTTCAAAGTCAGCCTGGTCTACAAAGCCAGTTCCAGGATAGCCAGGGTTCAGTTAGAGAAACCCTGTTACAAAAACCCATTAAAAAAAAAAACAAAGGGCTTCTCTTGGGCTGCAGAGATGGCACAGTGGTTGAGAACACTGGCTGCTGTTTCCCAGAACTCATGACTCATGTTCAATTCCCAGCACCCACATGATAACTGACAAACTATCTGTCACTCTGGTTCCAGGGGAACTGCCAACATGGTACGATAGCATATATGGAAGCAAAACACCCATATATACAAAAATAAATATTTTTTTAAAATACTCTTACCTCTTAGCCATTATCTTCAGCTTCCCTTTTAAAAACACATGAAAAAAATGAGCATTTCAAACCTGCTGAATAGTAAAGAATTTTCTTAGTATTTGTCAAACTGTTTGGAATAGGTGTGCACACGAGAATTCATATAGAAACTGATGGTATTTTGGCAGTAGAAGCAGGACAGGTCTGATGTGTGAGCCCTGAGATCCATTATTGCCGCTGCTGCATTTGTCACTCTTAGCAACAGTTGCAAGTCCAATGGTTACTGAAAAGAACCTGCCAGTCCAGAATTGCTCTGGAGAGACAGGTGACCTAGCATGGGAAAGTGAAAAGTACCAGGTGGAGCCAAGTCTGAGGCAGCCAGCCCCGCCTACCTTCTCTGTTCTGGATACTTTTCCTGTTGCTATGATAAATATCTTGACCAAAAGTAGCCCAGCAGGAAAGGGTTTATTCAACTTTTGGGTTACAGCCCATCAACGGGAAAGGAAGGCAGGAACTTAGAGGCAGAAACTAGAGACATTGAAGACTATTGCTTACTGGCTTGCTCTCCATGCCTTGTTCATTCCTCCTCCACTTCCTCCTCCACTTCCTCCTCCTCTTCCTCCTCCTCCTCCTCCTCCTCCTCTTCCTCCTCCTCCTCCTCTTCCTCCTCCTCCTCTTCCTCCTCTTCCTCCTCTTCCTTCTCCTTCATCTCCTTCCTCCTCTTCTTTCTCCTTTCTTTTCTTTCTCCTTCCTTCTCCTCTTCCTCCTTTTTTGGTGGGGGAGAGCGGGGGGGGGGGCTTGAGACTGTTTCCCTGTGCGGCTCTGGCCATTCTGGAACTCACTCTATGGACCAGGCTGGCCTTCAAATTCAGAGATCCACGTGCCTCTGCCTCCTGAGTGCTGGTATTAAAGGCGTGGGCCACCACTGCCCAACCATCCTGCTTTTTCATACATTCCAGGGCCACCTGTCCAGAGATGTCACAGGACCGCAGTGGGCTAGGCCCTCCCACATCCATCATCATCTAAGAAATGCTCCCACAGAGCCAGGCTTGGTGGCACACGCCTTTAGTCCCACCATGCAGGAGGCAGACTGACAGATCCGAGTTTGAAGCTACATTGTTCGACAGGATGAGTTCCAGAACAGCCAGGACTACACAGAGAAACCATGTATTAAAAAAAGAATAGAAAGGAAGGGAGGGAAGGAAGGAGGGAGGGAAAGGAAAGGAAAGGGGAGGACAGGACAGCCACAGACATGCCCACAGACCTGTCCAGTGGAGATAATTCCTCAGTTGAAGTTGTTTTTCCCCAGGTGGCTTTAGTTTGCTTAAAGTGGACATGAATAGTAACAGTCTCCATGTTTGTAAACTGAATGACTTTCTGCCTTCTCTCAGGGTACAAATTTGAGAATCAAATGAGGGTGATGAGCACTGTAATCCTCAGCATCTGGACGAATACCAGCTACTGATAAGCTACAGATATCACTGTGGACCTAGAGACATTTGGGTTTCATAGGAACCATGACAGCGATGAACACAGAAACACGGGTATATATATTATTCATCAGATAATGGTGTTTTCACTGCAGAAGATCACATGAAATTTGGCAGCAGTCTGGTAAACTGTATGGAACAGCAATGCGTAAGTCTACTCTATGACGTTCACGTAAGGATTACTCAACAATGCGTTTTTCAGGATGCTCGGTCCCCGAGTGATTCATGACTGTACCAGGCATAGTATCTAGGAACAAAGTAGAAAATATTCTAAGGAGGAAACAAACTACCTTTTCACAAACTCGACTTCTCCAAGGCGTTGATACAAAGTCATGCTCCTTCACTACTAAAGAAATTGACGTACTCTATCCTCAAAATCATGTTAGTCAGTGTCCAGAGAACTCTGAAAGTCTTCATTTTGTGATGCTCTGAGTAGCCTACAAGAGCAAGAGGATGATTGTATATGAGGAGGGGACTAACATAATTATGAGGGAGACATATGTTAATGAAGTATATCTTGTCCAGTGTTCAATGGCAAAGATTAAGAAGAAAGGTAGCCTCACTGCCAGTATTCGATGGATGTCCTTGTCCTTGAGGGCAGAGGAGCAGAGAGCAGCAGTGAAGGCAGTTCCTTAACCTTCACCAAGTGTGGAATGTTTGGCTAGCAGCTAATCGTGCACCGTGTACACTGTATACATACTGAAGTAAATATAAGATATATTTTCTTGTTTTGTTTGCCTGGTTGATTTTGTTTGGTTTCGTTGTTTGTTCATTTGTTTGCCTTTTACATATAACTCTGACTGTCCTGGAACTAACTCACTGTGCAGACCAAGCTGGCCTCAAAGTCAGAGAGATCTGTCTGCCTCTGCCTCTGCCTCTGCCTCTGCCTCTGCCTCTGCCTCTGCCTCTGCCTCTGCCTCTGCCTCCTGCCTCTGCCTGCCCCTGCCCCTGCCCCTGCCCCTGCCCCTGCCCCTGCCCCTGCCCCTGCCCCTGCCCCCTGCCCCCTGCCCCTGCCCCTGCCCCTGCCCCTGCCCCTGCCTCTCTCTGCCTCTCTCTGCCTCTCTCTGCCTTTCTGCCTTGTGAGTGCTGGAAATAGAGGTGTGCTGTGAAACCATGGTAGGCTAAGATTTATTTTCTACAGGGAGAAAAATAGAGGGGGGTGGGGACCAGCTACAACAAACAACAAGATCGAGCACATCTGCGAATGTCCATTCTTGTTGATGTTTCCTGTTAACTTGTTTGTGTTGAGACAGGATCTTGCCTAAACTGTCTCCAAACTTGCTAGGCAGCCCTGGCTCACCTCGTACTTACATTCCTCCTACTTCTGTCCGGGTGCTGGGATTGCAGGGGTGAGCCACCCCCTGATGCTGGGGTTCTGTGGAAGGGAAGGAGAGCTGGGTGGGCATTCTGTCCTCACTGCTTCACTATGCAATCCCCGCTCACTCACAGCAGTGGAGGGCTGCAGCCATTACTGCCTGCACCCTCTGTTCATCCACCATTCTAGTCTCCTCCTTTGTTGGTTGAACGTTTTCAGGGTTTTCTTTTTCTTTTCCTCCACCACCACCTCCTCCTCCTCTTCCTCCTCCTCTCCCTTCTTCCTCCTTTTGTTTTTACCCCGCCCCACCAAATCAGGGTTGCACTGTATAGCTCTGGCTATCCTGGAACTCACTATGTAGACCAGGCTGGCCCTGAACTCACATGCTTCAGCGCCCCCAAGTGCTGGGATTAAAGGCATGTGCCACTATGCCTGGTTAGATTTCAGTTTTCTAAGCTGGACCTCAGAATACAAATATCCTTGGGAAATAGAGACTGTTATTACCCATTAGAGGTGAAGTAACTGAGCACTAAGATACACAAATGGGGGGAGGACTGCAAACAGCAATGGTACAGGCACAGAAAGGCTCGATGACCAAGATGGTGGCCTAGGACAATTTGGAATTGCTCCCTTCCCCTGGTTTCTATACACTCGGGCATTGCCCTGTGGAGGTCTGCTCTCTTGTTTCTAGGAAGAGGATGGATGAGACCCCTCTTCTACCACAGACATCGTCCTTTTCCCACTGATTTCCTCCCAAGCCCTGCTCCTTCATCATTGTAATTAACGTTAAGTGATTAATCTCTTCCACAGGGGTCCACAAGTGCTGAAGCCCTTAAACACAGGAATAGCCCAGATGTCCAGCAGTGAATGAATGGACAGACAAGATTCACTGTATCCATATGGGAAACATTTGTCAACTTGAGAATGAGGTGACATTTTCATGTGCCCTGTAATGTGGACAAACCTTGAGGATACCATGCTAAGTAAAATAAGTCAGGATATAGCTCAGTGTGTGTGAGTTCAGCTCTCTCTCTCTCTCTCTCTCTCTCTCTCTCTCTCTCTCTCTCTCACACACACACACACACACACACACACACACACACACACACACACACCCTATATGGTGTGGTTCCACATAGATAAGGTACCCAGAACAAAATTCAGAGATGGGAATAAAAAATATGGTTACTATGGAGTACGCAGGAGGGGGTGGGAAATTCTCTTTTAGTGGATGAAGATAATTCATTTATTAAGCTGGAGATAATGAAAAGGTTATGGGAACGAATAGCGATGACAGCTTACACAATAATGTGGTTATAATTAGTGCCATTCAACCCAACACTTGGCATAGCAAAGGCTGTGTGATGTGTGTGTGACTTTATTGAAAAGTATTAAGCAAGTATGGAGCACACAGTAGGCCTGCTTAAAGCTTTACCTCTCCCTGCCCTTGCCCAAGAACAGTGTGACTTTCACCAAGCCTAGTCACTTCCTAGACATAACCCACCGTGGTGCGTCCCGGGAAGGCCCACTGGGTCTCCTGTACTTTTCGGACCTATTCTAGTATCTGCATGGCTCCAGTATGCCTGCCCCCCAAGAAAAGCTCTGTCATTGTTCTCTGACCACTTGAGAGCCCTTGTCAAGGCCAAGCCCATCTCCCGTGTTCAGAAATGGCCTCTCCTGAACCGATCCCATTTCTGAAACGCCATTGCGCTCGGCTGTAACCACGGCTTCCTGACTTCGCCAAAGAGCTCTGATTTTATTTCTGCTGCTTTTGAACGTCGTCGTGGAAGCTGTTTTCTCAGCATCTCCTGAGTGCGTGCCCCATCCCGTCTCCCTCGATCCATTCTTTCTCTTGTTTCTAGAGCGCTCTTGAACATTGCAGGAGTGTCACAACGCGGCACAATCTCATGATCAGCCACCCAAAGTGAAACTCCTCGGTCCTGTCCGGCAACTTCCTTGGTGACTTTCTCTTGTGCTCCTCTAAGCTTGACTCTCCTTTAGTCCTCATTTATCACTTCTCATCCTTCCTAATGCTGCGACCGAGGACGGTCTCGCATGCTGTGGTGGTGATGCCCAGTCATAAAATTATTTTTGTTGCTACTTTATAACTTTAATATTGCTGCAGTTGTAAGTCATAATGTACATAACCGATGTGCAAGATCACGGATATGGAAACCCGAGGGGTCGCGACCCACAGATTGAGAACCAGTCGTCTAACACCGAGTGGAGGAAGATTAATTGTTTTCTAAGTTCCATTCTAAGTTCCAATTTGTTCTAAGTTTCCATTCTAGTAGATCCACTAACTACCTAGAATGTTCTGCTGCTTCTCCTTCCTTCCTTTCTTCCTTGTTTGCTCCTTCTCTCCTTTTCTCCTTCCTTCCTCTTTTGTCCCTCTCTCCCTCTCTTCCTTCCTTCCTGTCTTCCCCTGAGTCCAGGATGGAACCCAGGGTCTGTGCATGCTACAGACATACTTGACCAGTGAGCATCACCACAGCCTCTTCTTCTCTTTCGGTCTGACAGTTTTCTATTTGTTCTTCAAGTCTCCGCTGAACCCTTCCTCAGCTCCGAGAACGTATCCGCTGCTTCTCACTCTAGTCACATGAGTAGGAATCTCTATACTGTCTATGTGATCTCTCTAACACAGCTGTTTCCCCAGACATGAGACTTGTGTCGTCAGAGACTGTAGTTATATTAATCTGTGCATCCTTAGACTATGACACCAAGCCCAACACAGCAAATACTGATTGACTGTGAAGAAGTTTGTTCAAGGCATAGTAGTGTCTTATTTTCTTTTTTAATTGAAAATACACATTTTCACACAATATATTCTGATTATGGTGTTGTCTCCCCCAACTCCTCCCATATTCTCCCCAACTCCCCATCCACCCAAATTCACACCCTTTCTTCTCTTTCCCTCATTAGAATACAAACAGGCATCTAAAAATAAGTTTTAAAAATACAATGAGAGAAAATAAAAACAAATAAACCCAAATAGAACAGATCAACCAAACTGAAGAAAAATCACAAGAAGCACATGTAGATGTAGGGGACACACACATTTACATACACCGAGATCTCATTAAAAACATAACAAGGGAAACCACTATATCTATATCTATATCTATATCTATATACACACATACATATATATGTGTGGGTATATATATATATATATATATATATATATATACAAAAGACCTATTATAAGGTTTTTAAAAAAGAATAAAATGGGTGCTCAAAGCATTATGGGACAAAGAACCTACAAAAATGCTATCAAGCTCATTTGTGTTAGCCGTCTGCTGCTAGGTCTGGGGTCTGTTCTTTTTTTGGGGGGCTGGGGATCAAACCCAGGACCTTGTGCTTCCTAAGCAAGGGCTCTACCACTGAGCCAAATCCCCAACCCCCTGGGGTCTGTTCTTAAGAGTGGATTCTATAGCTAGTGAGATTCCATTAAAAAGAGTAAGTTTTCCTTTGCAAGTGCTCAGAGACTGGATATAGCTTCTTTAGGGATGGGAGCCTGAATGGTACGTGTCTTTAACCCCAGCACTTGAGAAGCAGAGGCAGGTGAGTCTGCAAATCCCATGTCAGCCTCATTTACATAGTGAGTTCCTGGCTAGCTAGGACTGTGTAATGTAGTGTAACCCTGTATCCAAAATAGATAGATAGATAGATAGATAGATAGATAGATAGATAGATAGATATTTGATAGATTTGGTCTAATTGATGACAACTTAGCTAAAGTTTTGGTTCTTTGAGTTCATTATGTTCTTACAAATATTACTATGTTTTTATTCTCCACAATAAGGAGTTAATTGAATACTTAGCATACCAGTTAGAACTACGTTTGGCTGCAATATTGAAATATTAGTGTAAAAAAATTAGAACATGTGTGAGGCAGATGGTGGTGGCACGGGCCTTTAATTCCAGTACTTGGGAGGCAGAGACAGGCAGAGGTAGCTGGTTTGGGTTTGAGACTAGCCTGGCGTACAGAGTGAGTTCCGGGGCAGGAGAACCAAGGCTACACAGAGGAACCCTGACTCAAATAAAAATATTATTATTGGTTTTGTTTTATGAAGTGGTTTTCACTATGTTGCCCAGGCTAGTCTCCAACTTATGGGTTCAAGTGATCCTCCTGCTTCAGCCTCCTAAGAGCTGTGGCAATAGATGTAACTCGCTAAGTCTTGGCCAAAAAACAATATACCTCAGTCCCATACAAATTCAAGGTTAGAGTGTGCTTCTTTTTTTTTTTTTTTAAGAACTATTTATTTTATTTATATAAGCACACTGTCACTGTCTTTGGACACACCAGAAGAGGGCATCAGATCCATGTGGTTGCTGGGAATTGAACTCAGGACCTTAGGAAGAACAGTCAGTGCCCCTAACCTCTGAGCCATCTCTCCAGCCCTAAGGGTGCTTTTCAAATGAATCTTTATACCATGTCTTAATTCCAGACTCACTGTCTCATCCCAAGGTTGGACTCCTGTCTTTGTGGCCCAGGCGAAGGCTAGACTCAAATTCCAGACAGTAGGGTAGAAAACTCCCCTAGAAACTCAGAACCACTTGTTTTCTTACATCAGTCCTACTTAGATCATAACCAGCTATGAGAGAGACGGAGGTGTGTGGTCCTTATGCCCCCAGCCAAGCATGCTATCTAGAGGAGGGGCATGGATGGTCAGGAATAAAAGTGTGAATAAGCCTTGCTTTTGTTTTAAAGAGATCTGAAGTTGGGCATGGTAGTGCAGATTTGTAATCTGCTATAGATGGGAAGCTAAGGCAGTCAAAATCAAAATTCAAGACCTGCCTTTGCCAAGATGTCGTCTCAAAATATTAAGAAGTAAAAGGAGTCGGGGGTGTAGCTTAGTGGGTTCAATTAGCATACGGGACATACAGAATGCCGTTTCTTCAGAGAGGGTAGGGGGAGAGAGAGGGCAGGCAGAGAGACAGAGAGAGAGAGAATAATCTAGACAGATGTAGATTTCAATGTAGTCTTCCCAACTCTTACCCTTATCAGAAGGCCATGACGTCCGGAGTATTTTTAACACAAAGCAAGCGAATACTTTTCCAGATAGAAGTTTGCCTGTCTTAACTGAGAGAGCTCTTCGGCCTTAAAATCAGGATGAGACTCAGACATGGTGTGAGGTCGAGTGGAAATAAGGTGAGTAGAGAGACGAGAAACAGTGAAACAATTTCACTGAGTGAAAAAATTTCACTCAGTGAAAAACGTTTCCCATTCTAGCTCTTCATCAAGGTCTCTGCCTGGTGCTGGCTGTGTGTTCTCTGAGCTGTGTCTCCCCTTAGCTTTAGGGGCTGGGTTTCCCAGCGCTAGCATCAGATAGCTGCAGTTCCACCTCCAGCAGCTAGGGGGCTCTATTCCACCACGGCCCACTCAGGAGGCGATGAATTCTCACCTTTTCCCTGTCACATAAAGGAGGTGACTTCAAAGGCCACTGAACATTCTTCTCAACAGCAAAGAGGGTATAGACTGCCACCTGCTTGCCTGTCTGACACTAGGGGACCCCATCCTGTGCTCCTCAGGACCTGTTTTTTCCATCATTGTTGTACTAACCTGAGTCCAACATCAAAACCCTGCGCTCAAACACCCTTCCACCAAGACCTCGGAAATCCTGCTCCCTTTCCTTAACTCTCTCTGGATTTTTTCAATTTCCCGGAGTTTCGGAGCAGGCTGCCGGATATCCTCCACCTCTACCTAGCTGACGACGGACGACAGACGACAGTGTCTCCTGCCCCTCAGCTCTCATTCTTCTGCAAAAGGGCTCTCTTGTCTTCGCTGCCCAAGTTCCTTGTATCGCCAAGTAAGGAAGCACACAGCTTCCACTGTTCTTGCTCCCACTGTCGCTTCTTGCTTAATTCTCTGTCCTCTGGTTGCATTCTACAGATCATCAAGAGCTGCACACGATGATGTCATTGTTGACCTCCAGATGACCTAAACGATGAAGACCTTAGATTCCTCGATTCCACCAGGGCACCATTGCCGAAACTTCCATCAGTTTCCTGTCATACTATACACCCTAGACCTGTCCTCATTTCTCCTTTTTTTTAAATTTTATTTTAAATTTCCCCCCCTTTTTTAGACAGGGTTTCTCTGTGTAGCCCTGGCTGTCCTGGAACTCACTTTATAGATCATGCTGGCCTGGAACTCATGAACATCTGCCTGCCTCTGCCTCTCTAGTGCTGAAATTAAAGGTGAGCGCCACCATGCCTGGCTCTGTGTCCTTATTTCTTGTGATAGTTCTGTTCGGAAATAAATCAACCACACTGCCATTGAACTTTGTCTTGGGTGGAGCATGATGGTTTTGTGAATGCCTTCCTTTAGCACAATGAGTTCTATATGGGTGACACAATTTATCTCTGTGTCACAGGTAAGGATGAAGGGTGCTGGCCACGGAGTTCTTTGGAGGTAAGAGACAAGCTCAAGGTGACAAAACTAATAGGCCACAGCTAGACTCAACCCCAGCACAGCGAAGTTTCATTCAAAGAGCTTCCTTCTCCTCTTCCAGAAAATGGCGACTCATAGGCTCTGGACTTCACCGACGGCCTTTCTCGGGATCCATGTCTGCACTGTCTCCACACATAGGGAAGTGTTTGACTTTCAGATGGCCTTACGGAACCTTTTATAGTGAAACAGAACACACACAGAAGTAGAAAGAACTGTGCAGCGTTGCCTCCCTCCCTGGGTATTATAAGCCCAACATACATCAATGTGTGTCCTTCACACTGGTCTGTGTTAAGGCAAATCCCAGAAATCACCAGTTCAGCTATAAGTACAATTATGAGTGGGATGACAATCCAGCCATCACCAAACAGTACCTGATTTCATAGGATCAGGATGGAGCTGAGAGAACCCTGATGCCTATGATGTCACGGCCACCCTAAAAGTCATAGCACATGATATCACTCATGTATTTGTGATGATGCCGATGCAAATATACCAACCGTGATGCCAGTCAAGTGCAGGAAGGGCCGGGTCTGTAACACAGCAGGAGAGCACTTGCTTAGCCTGTGCAAGGCCCGGGGTTTAATCACCTGCACTGGAGGGAGAAAGGGAGGAAGGGAAGTGGGTAGTCAGGGAGGGAGGGAGAGAGGGAGGGAGAGATAGATGCTATCTTGGAGAGATGGTAAATTAGGAAGATCAAGTTCACGACAGTCTGGACTTCTTTGAGGGTAATGGAGTAATGCCCCCACCCCCGCCAAAAACAAAAACAAAAAAAAAAACCCAGCTAGGTGTGGCAACACATGCCTTTAAATGGGAGATAGAGGCAGGCAGATCTCTGCGAGTTCAAGACCAACCAGATCTACAAAGTGAGTCCAGGATATCCAAAGAGAAAAAAAAACTGTCTCAAACAAAACAAAAACGTAACAAAACAAGAAACACAGCACCCACAGTTGTGCACAGGATGGAAAGGCTTGATTATGGTGTTACCTATCTGTGTGTTTGGACCATGCTGTGTGTACCCTTTATGGAGGAATGCTTTTGTAAGCATCACATAAGAAGGGGCCAGCAGCAGCCTCCCCTTCTGTTGATCATGCCTGTTGGTTCCTTTGAATGACAGACCTGGCCCTCGTAGGTCACTGTATCTACTGTGAGGTTCCCCCGATGACAGACTGGGTAAAGACGTACTTCTCAGGATCTCTTCCTGGTGCCTCGGCAACAAATGATTGTACACCACTATACATCTTAAAAACAGGACTCAGGGCTCATCACTAGTGTCTTAGTCATGGCTCTCTAGAGTCACAGAACTTATGGGTAGTCGCTATATAGTAAGAGAACTGGTTGATGATTTACGGTCTGTAGTCCACCTCCCCAACAATGACCAGCAGCGGCTGTGAATGGAAGTCCAAGGATCTAGCAGTGACTCAGTCCCACAAGACAGGCGGGCGAAGAAGAGAGAATCTTCCTTCTTCCAATGTCCTTATGTAGGTCTCCAGCAGAAGGTGTGTCCCAGATTCAAGGTGTGTACCACCACACCTGGGTCTGGGACTTGCTTTGTCCCCTGTGACCTTGAACTCAGAGATCTCCTTGCTTTAAGCTCCTGGGATTCATAGCCACTTTGCCTCAAGATCTCCATACCAAGATCCAGGTCAGAGGCTTGTATCTCCCAGCCTCGAGATCAGGATCACAGATGAGCCTTTCAGCTCTAGATTATAGTTCATTCCAGATATAGTCAAGTTGACAACCAGGAGTAGCCACT
Organism: Rattus rattus; assembly: GCF_011064425.1. Lineage (NCBI taxonomy): Eukaryota > Metazoa > Chordata > Mammalia > Rodentia > Muridae > Rattus > Rattus rattus. The sequence continues at coordinate 134,861,300 of NC_046154.1, read as the reverse complement.
ACAACTAGGAAGACCGAGTCTCCATTTTCCAGCAAGCATTAACTGCCTTCAGTTCTTCGTGCAGGAGTGGGGACGTGTGACAGTTCCTCCATCCATACCAGCATGTCAGCTGGCATTGTCATTGTTTAAGACTTGCTCAGGCTGCCATATTGTTGAGTACAGCCTCCCTGTCCCAGAAGACACTATCTTGAAGCAGACGTCCTGGTCTTCTGGAGCCTATAATCTCTCCGTGTTCCCTGAGCATTACCTGAAGGGTTATGCACTAGATACATCAACTGTATTTCACAACCAGAGGAGACCTTATAGGGACGAGCTTACACCTATCATATGGGCCAACCGGAACTCGTGTCCACAGGCTTTGCGGCAAATGCCCTTTCCCATTTGAGCCATCTTACCAGCCTCTCTTTTTCTTATCTGTCTTCTTCATATTTGGGCTCCAATAAAATCCATAAACTACAGTTACGTTAATGAGGATCTTATATCTCTGCCCCTTGCCATCAATTTATTAAGAATAGCAGACCCTCACTGGGGAGGCAGAGGCAGGTAGATCTCTGCGTGTTTGAGGCTGGAATGCAGGTCCAGAATAGCCAGGGCTGCACAGAGAAATCCTGTTCTTGGAAAGACAAAAACACAGCAAAACAAACGAACAAAACAAAAAAACAAAAAAACCTGAAAGAATACCAGATCCCGTTTTCTGTGAAATGGCTCATGTTCTAGCTTCTTTGGACCACCATCCTGGTCCTTATCATCTTATTCATTATGTTTGTGTCACACAAACAGAAGCCAGCAAACTAGGAGTCCATCTAAGTAAGGTATAGATCTGATTCCTGTTTGGTCCTTGGCCAGAGAATTAGTAAGTTATTTCCACCACTCCCCAGAGCTGAGGCCAACTTGAATCTCTTATTCATGACTGGTTACCTTCTGGACCATTTCAATAAGATACCCAGCTCTCCTCTCCAAGTCAACTATGTGAACTTAGTTCACATGATCACTTAGTTCTATGATCACTTCTTTGGCCAAGTGATCCACCTACCTCAGCCTCTCAGCGAGCTGTGACTCCAGGCATGTAACACTATGCCAGCCACACCAGCTGAGAACCTCCCAGACCTTTCTCCATAGTATTTTACCAGTCTCTCAGGTTGATTCTAACATCTGCTACCCCAGTCCAAGCTCTAATAGCATTACACTAGTTTCCTGCTACCTCAGTAGCACCCCACAAACTGCTACTTGGTGAACCACCCATGGTATCCTAATGGCATCCTATGCATCTCTTACATTCTTCCTTATGCATAACCTTCAACGGCTCCTAAATGTCTTAGAAAGCATATGAACTATGAAAACTAAATTGACACCATTCGGTCCCAACCTGTGTCTCTGTTGGTCTTATTACTCACCGTTAGATGGTCTTTTCCATGCCCATGGAAATCAACTGTTGTGATTGTGTTTAAGCTAAAATCATACCTGATACCCTGTGGTGGTGTTTAATCCTGGCAATCAAATGAGCACCCCAGCCCAAGTGCTACAGTAAAGTTGACACATCTTTTTAAAAAGATCTATTTGTTTTGTTTTATGTTAATAGTGTTTTTCCTACCTGTATTATGTGCACCTTGTGCATGCTGGGTATCCAGGGAGGTCAGAAAAGGATGTCAGATACCCTGGAACTGGGGTTAGGGATGGTGGTGAGCTATCGTATGATAGCTAGGATTCAAACCCTGGTCCTCTGAAAGTGTCCTTTTGGTTTGCTTGTGTGTGTGTGTGTGTGTGTGTGTGTGTGTGTGTGTGTGTGTGTGTGTGTGTGTGTGTGTTTAGACAGTTTCTCTGTGTTAGCCATGTCTGGAACTCACTCAGGAGACCATGCTGGCTTTGAACTCAGAGATCCACCCACCTCTGCCTCCCAAGTGCGGGGATTAAACACGTGACACCATTACCAGGCTGGAACAAGGGGTCTTAAACTGCTGAGCCATCTATCCGGGCCTAGCCTAAAACTTCTTGCTGAAAATAATGTTGGATTTATTTCAAGGGATACTAGGAAACACTGAAGTTGTCACTCTGGTACAACACTGGTTATTAGCTTTTCTGGCTTTCATAATAGGATGAGCACACATGTACCTGTTTGTCTGGTTTGTAAGATGTGGCCTGCCTCGGACCAGCATCGTGGAATGCTGGCCACCCAGGTTCTGTTCTCATAACACCTGCTCTCAGGCTGTCATTACTAAACCACACACATATAAACACCCAACAACATAAAGAAATGCAAGCTGAGAAAGCAAGCTGGAGAAACTGCTCTAGGAGACAGGATGTTTACCCACTCTTTTGAGGACCTTTGATAAACCAGTGGCTACTGACTGCAACCCTGAAGAACTTCAGACACCAGGGAGGCAGAGAGAGGGAACCCCTGGGGCAAGCCGGATTACTGGCAGTCCACTCCACCCATCTATATTTTTATGTGCATGTTGGAGGTCAGAACTTCTTGCAAGGTAAGTGGTTTATCCACTCAGCCACCCAGCCCCCATCCACACCTTTCTGTTTCTATTTTATAACAACCTAATATTGCCATACTTCTTAGAAACTCTTTAGCATTCATTTGGAATGAGCTGGCATGCACATTAAGAAAATAAAATACCACCACATTCCTTCCAGGCAAAGACACTCACCTCAGTTTGCACACTGTGTGCCTAATGGTTGGCTTGGTAACCTTCCCTCCTCTCTCTCTGTCCTCAAAGTCTGCCCACTATGTACTCTGCTCATGTGAAGAAGTTCCCTCACCTTCTATGATCTGCCAAGCTACAGTTATGAGGTTTGGTTAGACATTTTATATTTTTATTTGGGCCCCGATTCACCTCCCTCTTTCTCCCTCACGTGCGGCTTTGTAGAAAAGGCTTGTCTTAAAATGTTTGATCCTCCTGCCTCTACATTCTGAGTGCTGGGACTGTGCAAGTGTGCCAGTGTGTCTATTTTAAGTAGAGCTGGGAATCGAACTCAGGGCTTGTGCATGCTAGGCAAACTCGATACCAACTGAGTTCACACCCAACTCTTGCAAAATTCCCTTAAAATTTGAAGGTAGTAGGTGGACATAGAAGATGCTGGAAATGAATTCAGGGTTCTATTTTGCTTTCTGTTGCTTAAGAATTTCATACTTGCTTATAATGTATTTTGATTAAATTCACTCCCCACCCCCCACAAAGACAACGTAAGCTGTCCAAACGAAGATGTTCTGGGTAACTCTCAACCATGATCCTTCAACTTCAAGGCAGCCAACAGTGTGAACGTAAGTTTCCACACATAATCTAGGCTCTCACAGATTCACACACATACATACACGTGTGTATACATAAAGCATACAGACGTGAGTATGCACGAGCGTGAATCTTTCCTTTCTTCTACAATGAAAAACAGATGAGGGAAACTGGGCATGAGGGTGCATGCCTTTAATTCCAGACCTCAGGAAACAGAGGAAAGCGAGTCTCTGAGTTCGACGCCAGTCTCATCCACAGAGTAAGTTGCAGGACAGACAGGGCTACACCAAGAAACCCTGTCTCACCAAATAAAGAAACAAGAACATACCATGCACATCCTTGTGAATCTCTATTTTTTTCCATATAGTATAGTTTGTAGATCAACTTGTAAGCCTTTTTTCATGCTTTCCCCACACCCCTGACTCCTCTCTCTGAGACGAGGTCTCTCTATGTGGTCCTGGCTGCCCTAGAACTCCCTATGTAGATGAGGCTGCCCTTGAACTCACCAAGATCTCTCTGCCAGGGCCTCCTTGAATGCTGGATTAAAGGCATGCACCATCACACCTGACTTTCTTTTTAAAATGTTTGTCTAGTTTACTTCATGTGAGAGGCTGTGCACGTGGTCCAGAATGTATGTAGAGGTGAGGAGACAGCTTTTGAGAGCCAGGTCTTTACTTTCACTATGTGCATTCTGGGAATTAAACTTAAGTTGTGTGGCAAGTGCCTTTACCTTCTGAGCCATCTCTCCAACCTTTCTTACTTCTTCTTTCCTCATCTATCCTCAGCGTTGAAACCAGGGCATCCTTCATGCCAGGCGAGCTGTCCATCACCGAGCTACACCCTCAGTTCTTTCTTTATTTTGCTCTGAGATTAGGTCTCACTGACTTGTGCTGCAGGTCTCAATCTTGTGATCCCGTTTCTCAACGTCCCACATGGCGGGTGTTACCAGGCCCAGATCATGATCCCTGGCTCCCATTTTTCCTAATACCAGTGCAAATTCTGTTATACATACAAGCCATAATTTATTTGGTGAGTTGGACCATTTTGGTCCTTGTCTCTTTGATTGTCTTTCTGGGGCAAATGGAAAGAAGATGTCTACATTTAGTGGGAACATTTAGTATAGTGTTCCCCATATGGGAGCATCTCAGTAAATAACATATTGTAGAATTTTATCAGCAAAGACCCAGTAGTGATTCTACTTTACAGTGTTTGGAAATAACTTGAGAAAGTCTTAGAGCGTTCTTCAGCCAGCGGCTAATTATCTTTCGTCATAATTACTCAGGTTATTATAGACCATTATTTATATGTGTAGAATGTTTATCCTGACATGTTCAAGGTTTTCGGAGCTGGGGACTGAACCCAGGGCCTTGCGCTTCCTAGGCAAGCGCTCTACCACTGAGCTAAATCCCCAACCCCATGTTCAAGGTTTATTGTTGTTCCCATTTTGTTGTTGTTGTTGTTGTTGAGATATAATTTTTCTGTGTAGCCCAAGGTATCCTTGAACTTGCTCTGGAGACCAGGATGGCCTTGATCTCACAGAAATCTTCCTGCCTGCCTCTGCCTCCCCTCCTGAGTGCTGGAATTAAAGGCTTTTACCACCTGTACCTTCCAGCTTGAGGCATTTGAAGTTTCAATGCCTCAGGTTGTAAACAACAAGCACTAGGACGACAGACCTGGCGTACAGCAGTGGCTTCCAGAAGAAGCCTGTAGTCTAGGTTCAGTGCCAGACTCAATCCTGAAGCACACAAGGTCACATCTTTGTCCAGAGCAGCTTAGGAGCAGTGGTTATCAGGTGGGACTACCCCACGTACCCATCAACGGGTGAACGGATACTAGGATGTGCCAGGCCTGATGGGCCTTGTATAGGAAAGAAATCCCCACACACTGGACAGGTGCTCAGAGCAAAATGTGAGCTGAAATACACCATGGCAGGTCACATGCTGGCTGAATCCACTTCCATGAGGTGCCTACCTCATTAATAGAGACTCAAAAGTTACCGGGGCTGGGAAGAGAGAAAACAGAGAGCTGTTTTCAAGGAGTGTAGAATTCCTTCCTAAGGTGCTAGAAGGTTCTGGAGATGGATAATATTTGCATAAAATAATATTTGCATTCGGATGCAAATATTGTGATCTTGAACATGGACCCATCCATATGAGCATATACGTTGATGAATGTGATTAATACCACTGACATGGATGCTTAAAAATGGTGGAATGGGGGGTTGGGGATTTAGCTCAGTGGTAGAGCGCTTGCCTAGCAAGCGCAAGGCCCTGAGTTCAGTCCTCAGCTCCAAAAAAAAAAAAATGGTGGAATGGTATGTGTGTAATATACATACATACATCTATATATGTATATATAATACACACATATATTACAATAATAACAAAGGCTCAATTTAAGCTTGGCGTTGCAGCAGACAGCCATAATTCCCCACTTAGGAGACCGAGGCATGAGGTTTAATAGTTCAAGACCAGCCTGGACTGCGTAATGAGGCTTTGTCTCAAACAAATGGAAAGAAAGGAGCAGGAGGGAACACTTGCTTTTCTTGCGTCGGTCCTGGCTTTGGTTCCCGGCATGGAAACCCCCCCCCCGAAAAAAAAATTAAAAGAAAAAAGAATAGTGAGATAGAGAGAAAAAACAAGTAACCATGAGTCAAGAGCTCAGTATTGTTCACCACAGTCCTCCCTGGATGGCTGTGGTGTCTGAATCTGTGACTCATGCCTGGCAATATTACATTTTCTTTTCCTGAGAGAGGCAATACACAAACATGCGAAACGATACCTCATCTACTTTAGATTCAGGTGACAGAAGAGAGACCTAAGAGTAATGGCTTGGGAGGGCCCGCAGGTTGGATGCCGTGGTGATGGGTAAGAAGGTGGGAGGAAGGTGGGTCTCTGCTTGGCTTCAGTCGTTGTCTGCCTTTTTGACACCGTGAGGCTAATCCAGTGAGCTGAGCATCAAAGCAGCCCCGCACACCCAGAGACTCTCCACAGAGGAGCTGAGAAAATGGTCTATTGCGATGTCTTGCTAGCTTCCTAAATGAAAAACCCCAGTCTAGCAGCTCAATCATATTATAAACACATTATAAACATATTAAAAAGTAATTACTTTGGAAGAAGTTAACTATGTCAAAATACAAATTAAGATAAAATTAGGAATGTTTCTGCTCCCAGACTCCAGTTCCTGGAATAATTTCTTGAATTTGGTTCTCGCCTTTTTGTTTCCAGTCACCCTGGCACCTTGGATAACACATACACCCTGTGAGCACTGCTGGTGTCTCCTGTACGCCAGGTGCTGGCATTGACCAACCTCTGGCACGTCTGTGTGGGTGTGCATGACCGCCACATTTCAACATGGGTCAGGGAGGTTTCTACCAAGAGAGGGATTATTCACGATTGCCTAACTCTTCAGTCAGACTTACGCGGAGTGGTGACCTACTGCAGACTCTTGTGAGAATTATGGTGTAGTTCACCACTTAGATCATCTTCTCTTTGGAGCAGAAGGAAGCTGGGCATGGTGGTATTGTGCTGTGACCTCAGCCCTTAGGATGTGGAGGCAGGAGAATCGAGGACTCTAGTGGCGATGACTCTGCGTAGTGAAATACTGTCTCAAAAAACAAACCACCACCACCCAAAGACAGACAGACAGACAGACAACAACAAAACCAGGCCTGAGGATACAGCTCGGTAGCAGAAAAGTGGCCTCCCACGAAGAAATGAATTTTGATTGTTGGACCTTGGTGTTCAGTCTCAGGAATGAGTCAGAGGTCAAATAAAGAATGGGCCTTTATATAAGGGGCTAGCTTTAGAAATGTGATCTAATGGGTTAGCAGCGGAGAGGGAAGGGTAAAGGGTTAAACCTGACGGTGCCATGCTTGGCATGCACACTGTGTTTGCTAAGCTCGGGGGCTGCTAGAGTTCTTAAGGAGACCGTGACCTCTCCCCTCCACACACATACACATGCACATATACTCTCACTCACCTGTGCCCACACGACACACATGCACACACACAGAGACTCTCATTTTGATTGCGACTTTGTCCTACACTGAGGATGACCTTGGCTACTCCTTGGAACCTGTTCTTCTGCCTGCCAAACCCACATCCAACATCCAGCTCCTGTGGAGCCTTGGATCAGGAAGGGAGGGCTCTAGTTAATCTAGTGCTTGTGGAAGTTACTGCCAAGTTCCTAAATGTGGGGGAATCTTGGGGGTCTGATAATGGACATGAAGCAGCTTTAAACTGTGACCCATCTTTTTTTTTTTTTTTTGAAGATTTATGTATTTTATTTATATGAGTACACTGTTGCTGTCTTCAGACATACCAGAAGAGGGCACCAGATCCAATCATAGATGGTTATGAGCCACCATGTGGTTGCTGGGAATAGAACTCAGGACCCCTGGAAGAGCAGTCAGTGCTCTTAACCGCTGAGCCATCTCCAGCCTGTGACCTGTTCTTTTTTTTTTAACAGACCAAAGACCAGCATAGTTTGTCCCAGCATTATCCAAGAGCTTGCAGTAATAACATGTGGTCTCCATTCTATGACACTGGACGCTATTGGCATTACCAGAGCAAAAAAGCACTGACTTCACCAGGCAGTGGTGGTGCAGGTCTTTAATCCCAGAACTTGGGAGACAGAGGCAGGCAGATCTCTGAGTGTGAGGTCAGCCTGGTCTACAGAGTGAGTTCTAGGACAGCCAAGGCTACACATAACTTACGCTCTCTATGTAAACAAAAGACCCACGACTATGGCTAGGTCCTGACCCTGGGACTTTTCTTTGGTACTGAGTATGTAGCCAACAAGGTCACAACGTTCCAGAAGATGGGAATGGCTCTCTTAAGTGAGGCTGGTGTAGCTCAATGCATGTGCGTCTTCTCTTTGGAGCTCACCTCCCCTAAGGAAGTTGAATGTTGACTTAGCAACACTTTGCTCTCCTCAGAAGTTCCTTTCGCCCAAGCTTGAGCACGTTCTTCCTGTGTCTTGATGATCTATGAATACGTGGGTCTCTGTAGCTGGTGGGTCTCTGTAGCTGGTCGGCACTGAGTGACTAAGGAAAGCAGGAGCATCCTGGATAACTTTGCCTGAAGCTCTGCCAGCTTCTTCGAGAGATTTACTGCTTTCCAATGTACTGTTCCCGAGCTTGATCCCCCAAACCCCCAAAACCTTAACTCTTCTGTGCAGTTGCTCCTTCACCTCTAGCCTCCCTCTTTCTTGAAAAGAGCGCTTACCATAGCAGCATTGGACGAGAAAACAGAAACGACAGGTGTCCAAGCTTTCATCCACATTCTTTACATTTTTTTTTACTTTATTTTATGGGCGTGAGGAGTTTCTTGTCCACATGTTTGTTTGTGTACCACATGTGTGCCTGGCATGCACAGAGGTCAGAAGAGAGCATTGAATCTCAGGAACTGGAGAAACAGCATGCTGTGACCCTGTAGCTGGGTACTAGGAATGGAGCTGTAAGAGCAAGCACTCTTAATCACGGAGCCATTTCTCCAGCCCTAGACTCTCTCTTAGAGTCTACGTTTGCTTATTTATTTTTACTTTTTTAGACAGTGTCTTTTTTTAAAAAATATTTTTAAGATGTATTTATTTTATGCATATGAGTACATTGCAGCTGTCTTCAGATACACCGGTGAGGCATCGGATCCCATTACAGATGGTTGTGAGCCACCACGCGGTTGCTGGGATTTGAACTCAGGACCTCTGGAAGAGCAGTCAGTGCTCTTAACCACTGAGCCATCTCTCCAGCCCTGAATTATAATTTCTAAGCCGCTAAGTTCATAGAAAAGTGGGGGAAGTCCTTCTCATCTGTCTCTGTTGGCCATACCTCAGTTCCTGACTCTTACTAAATGGCCATGCCAGCTTGAGAGTCCTACAAGAGACCTTGAACTTGCCCAAAGCCTTGTGGTCCTTTGCAAACTCTTGCAATTGCTGCTTTTTATCTCAGTTCATGATTTAAGTAGATACCCAGTCACTCAACATAAAAACCCAAATAGCAGGTTTTTTTGTTTGTTTGAGACAGGGTCTAAAGTGGCCTAGGCTGGCTTCAAACTCACAATGGAGTTAACAATGGCGGAACTCCTGAACCCCCTACTTCCACCTCCTGAGTGCTAAAATTACAGGTACGAACCACCATACACAGTTTAGGCCGTGTAGAGTATTGAACCCAGGGTTCCTTAGGCTAGGAAAGCACTCCCGTCAAATGTGCCACATCCCCAGCCCCATGCTTTTCTTGCTGTTTGTTTTCGTTCCTTTATTTTGTAGCACTGAAGGCTGAACCGTGTGGTCTTCTACCTGCTAGGCAAACATTCGACTACTGAGTTATACCCACAGCCTTTCGGTTTTCTGAAACAGGGTCCTGTCACATAGCCCAGGTTGGTTTTGAACTTACAATGCTCTTGCCTCCACATCCTATAGGGTTGTGCTGTTGCACTCTGCTTTAAAAAAGAAAAAAAAAAGCTCAGTGTGCTGTAAACCCTTTCTGATCTGGCCTCCATCTTCACTCCCTCCCTGCGTGTGCTGTGCTCTAACTGAGCCAAATTACTTGCGGTCCTGACACAGGCCATCTGCCTCAGGCATTATCAGCCAGTTTTTTCTGCCTGGTGGGTTCTCCATCCCCTGCCATCTGCAGCGTCCGGCAAGTCTCGGTTTAAATGTCACATCTTCTGTGCCGTCTCTTCTGCCTATCTGGGCAGAAGAAGAAGAAGAAGCAGAACGAGTCTCTTTTGAGTCATCAGTGGCCCACATGATACCCTTGTTGAATACTCTTTGCTTGCCACAGTATGCTTAGATGTCCGTCCCACCTCTCCAAAGAGTTAGGGAACCCACTCGTAATCGGGGTTTGCTTTTTTTCCCCCTGTTGTTTGTTTTCTGTTTGCAGCACCCAACACCGTGTATGGCTCTCAGCAAGTGTCTAGTAACTGTTTGGAAATAATATGCTGTACTTTTCTCAGTTAAATGTCTAATTAAAAGTATCTTCATACTAAGTTAGCACTATAAATTTCCATGTATTAGGCTAGAAGTGGAAACTATGATATGTTCTGGGGGCGGGGCGGGCTACTCAGTATTGGTCAGGATTAGTAGCCTGGAGTACTGGGGCTGGGAGCTGGGTGGAGAAGAGGTAACAGTGGGACTGAGTGCAAGCCGGTGAAGCCACATTGTGGACCATTGCGCTCTCCAGTCCTCGAGCTTGTGCTCGAGGGCTTCTGCCTCTTTACTCCTGCCTCTCTTCCTCAGTAGTTTACTATCCACATTTCAAACATTAAGGACAGCTGGCTTGAGCCAGCGTGAAGACTTTAGCATTCACATTGTCCTTGTTTCCTTTCTTAAGCTTCTGTTGATACCTTTCTCCCTGCTCTGCACTACGTTTACACAGTCCTCTTCTCTGTACCTTTTCTCTTTAAATTTCATTTCTCTCTCTCTCTCTCTCTCTCTCTCTCTCTCTCTCTCTCTCTCTCTCTCTCTGTGGGTATGTATGTGTGTGTGTATCTGTGTGTGTGTGTGTGTGTGTGTGTGTGTTGCAATGAGCATGCGTAACTCAGACGACAACTTCATGAAGTCATTTCCCTCCTTCCCCCTTTATGTAGGTTTCAGGATTTGAACTCAGGGTGTGGGACTTAGAAAGCAAGCACCTTTATCTTCTCAACCACCTTGCTGCTTGCCTCTCTTGCTGAGAAGTAAAAATGACCATACTTTAGGATGGTTTAAAGTTGGGGCTGGAGAGATGACTTAGTGGTTAAGAGCACTGACTGCTCTTCCAAAGGTCCTGAGTTCAATTCCCAGCAACCGCAGGGTGGCTCACAACCGTCTGTAACTGGATCTGATGTCCTCTTCTGGAGTGTCTGAAGATAGTGACAGTGTACTCACATATATAAAATAAATTTAAAAGAAGACCTACAGTTAAGACTTTAAGATGGTAAAGACCATAACTTGAAGGAGCTCTTCTTAGCTCTCTCTACTTCTTTAGTTCAGTTTCCTCCTGAATTCTCACCACCTGGGGAAACCGATGACAACTGGGGTGCCAGGTAGAGAAGATACAGCCATTGCTCACAACCTAATGAGGACATAGGGCAAGTATGAGTTATAGTGTGTGTGTGTGTGTGTGTGTGTGTGTGTGTGTGTGTGTGTGTGTGTGTGTGAGAGAGAGAGAGAGAGAGAGAGAGAGAGAGAGAGAGAGATGGCATTGACCATCCCTGTCTTGATGAGTTTCTGGGACTACCCGTGGCACAGTTTAAGGTCTTGTATCCTAGGAAACCTATCGTCCTATCTTAGGCAGCAAGAGTCACACCTTTATTTCGTTTTGTTTTGTTTTTTTTTCTCCTCAGTTGGTGCCAAGGATCCAACCTAGGCTCTCATCCTGCAGGCTCCAGGCTGCCGCTCTGCCTTTAGCAATGGCTCTGACCTGAGGCAGCTCTTTCTTGGGCTACCATACATCATGAGCTCCTTTAGAAAATGGACCTTACCATATCCTCAAGATTAAGAGAGGATATGGTGCACTGTAAACACTCAACAAGCGGTTTCTGAAAGAATGTCTCCAATGTAACTAAATTTACTATCTGTGAGAGTCTCCTCCTAGACGTCCACTCCCCACAGCACAGAGAACCTCTACCTTATCACTCCTCACAGCCGCCATCAGGGGCTCTGACGGTGCTATGGCTAATGGAGATGGGACGGGAATTTTATCTAATGATTTTAAAACCAACATCCTATCTGCTTACTTAAAAGATACCGTGGACTTATTGCTAAACATTTTGCACCACATGCTCTTGGGTAAATTAGAAATCACTGGAAGGGTACTCCACAAATAACTTAACAATAATTTGCAGACGAATAATTGAACCAACTCCTATTTGTGTTTGAACTATGCTAAAAACCCAGAACTTACTTAACAAAGAAATACAAACAAAGAAGTCTTTAGGCAGAGGAACCAAAGCCAAGCTCATTTTAATAGGCGCACTGCAGAGCAGCATAACTAAGAAGGAAAAAGCAAGTATCCGGTGAGAACGTGCAATTTTAGATTACATACGATGGCACCTTTTAATGTGAAAGGATGGACCGGGTTCCTGGCTTTTCTTTTGAGTTCTTCCATGGAAAAATGACAGGAAAATATGATGTTATTACATGAGGCAGAAAAAGTTTTTTGGGGGTGTGGGAGGAAGGACCTGGTGAGGTGGCTCAGTTGGTTGCTCTTCTAGAGGACCCAAGTTCAATTCCCAGCACCTCCATGGCTGGAATTCCAGGGGATCTGACGCCCTCACACAGACGTACATGCAAGCAAAACACCAGTGCACAGGAAAACAAATAAATCTTAGAGAAAGAAGGAAAACCTTTGGCTTTGCTTTTGGTGCTTTTTCTCAGTTCATGACATTCTTATGTGTGTATTATTTTCTACATATTTTTGAAGGGAGTACTGCATCATAATTTAACGCAGATGACTTGATTGGAGAGAGGAACATAAACTTGGTGAATAGGGATGCAGAACAATTCTCAGCCCCTCTGTACTGGAGTCAGTGTGCTTTATAAGATAGTTTAGATTTGAAAACATTTGAGAGACTGTTAGGGTTTAAGTTTTAGTAGACGTTCTAGAAATTTGGGTACTTTTCACTTACTTTGTTTTTGCAAAAGACTCTCTGCTCCCAAGTATTGCGTTCATTTGGGTTATATTCCCCCCAGTACAGTCAAACCTTTGTCTAAGCAGCAGTTCAGCCTTACTATGGGTGAGTTCCACCCCTCTGAGTTCTTGGAAGTGGCTTTCCCTTTCCCTTTTGCCACAGGTCATGTTGTGTTTGTATTTTCCTAACTGCTATCTATGGGATCCCACTCCATCCGTTAGAGCCCCACCTCCTAGGTCGCTAACACCTTCCTGCTGCCCTCAGGGCATGAGCAACTTGGCCGAGCAAACCCTAATTCCTCAAGGATGTAGACATCCCATTGTTCTTTCCGTTCACTGAACTCAACCACCAGTCAACCAGGCAGCAAAAGATGGGACCTTGTTAGATTTACTCCAAGCACCTAGAACCAAGCCTGGAACCTCTTACTCTCCAATGTGAAAAGAATGTAAAAATCTCTCCCGGGGTTAGTTTCAGCTGGGTGCTTGGGAAGAAAAGCGACCCGTCAGAAGGAGTTTACATTTGGCTGTGAGTGACCCTTATCTGGCCCTAAAGTATTTGCATACTTAAAGCTAAAGCTTGTGAATTCAAATGATTCTCTTTGGGAAAACTTCAAGAATGAAGCAAACGGAGAGAAGAAGGTTCCAGGCTTCCGGTAGTGGGGGTGGGTGGGAGCTGAGGCTTAGGGAATACAAAGCTGCCTAGGTCTGTGCCTGAGGGTCTTTGGCTTTTCAAGGCCCTTGGAGTTCTGGACTTCTCACCCTGACTCCCAGGATAAGGAAGAGATTAAGCCAGAAAGGGGCTATGTGGCTGATTTGTTCCACACTGGCTGTGTTTATCTTTGGCATATTACAAAAGGAAGTGTCCCAACGTCCCAGTGAAATACACAAGGACACGACAGGGGACATCCACATAGTCCCTTAGAGCTATCGATCACACAGCTAAAACATTATACTTTCATTAAATGTAGAGGTCATATTATTTAGCTTGTAAATTGTTTTGAAACAGATGCATATCTGATTAGTGAGGACCCCCCCCCCAAGTATCTGTAATAGCCTTACTTTGAGGGATATAAACTTATTATAAATGGAAGGCTTAAATTAGAATTGTGATTTTTGGTTTATGATTCTGGAGCTATAAAAAGCAGATTTCATAATTTTCAGTTTTTAATGTCAGAGTTTTCCCCCTGTGGTGTTGACATGTTTTCTGCTGATTATCTGTAAACTATTTGATGACTATGTTTCTTTTAAAAATCCAATTTATGGTGAAAAAAGTCAGAAGCAATGTACTTAAATAAGCATCAGATTGTAAAATAATAAAAAAGAATAAAATTATTGCTATTAGGAAATAAATGTCTAACCGGTTTAGTTGCAGTACAAATGAAACAGTTTTGGCAAATCATTTGTCCAAATAAAAACAGTGTGATTCTAGGCTCAGTAGCAGCACGGGCACCATCAGTGGGTGAGATTGGCATGGTTGATTTTTTTTTTCTACGATTTTTGAGTTCAATATCACTTACACAGCTGTCATAGTCGGCTGTATAACCTCCTTCCTTATTTATAAGTGAGTGCAGTCTTTAACCTAATAAAACCAGGTTGGAGTTTACAATTGTTGGCCGTTTATAAATGATATTCGCTTCGTGTTTTGCACACAAAAGATGCGCAGGAAATGTTTAAATATCTATTACGCAAGAGGAAAATTAATTTTTAAAAATGTCTTCAAGGTTAATATTCATCTTGTACCGGAAAGAGAAATGGGCAAGAAGGTCGGATATTCGAACTGGAAGATCATATTTAGTGCCACATTGGCGAGGGAATGATGAAAACACTCCAGTTCTGACACGTTTAAAAATGGGCACACATTCTATTTCTTTGTTTCATAACCACTGCGCTATCCCTTCGTTTTTTGGCACGCTCACATATTCAACCAAAATCAATGCCATCTAGTTAAACTTTTTGATTTAGTGTTAGATCGCGCGGTCCTATCACCGAGGACGTCGGCAAAAGCAAAGTGGTGAGGCAGGAATGGATCTATTTGAAAGGAAAGGCGTCCATCCTAGGTATTTCGTGTGGGAAAATCATCTCAAGTTGAAGGATAATTACAGGAGACACCCAAACACCCCCAGCCTCCTCGGTCCGCACGGCGCTGGACACCCCTCGCGGTGGCCGGGGGTCACTACGGGCTCCGGGCCTCGGCTTCCTGTCCCAGGGCGGCGCACCGCGGCTCCGGGAAGGTGCTGCGCGGAAACGTGGCACCCTCTGGACCCGCGCGGGAGCGCTTGCAGTAGGCTGCCCGAGAGGCTGCGGCGGCCGCGCACCGGGACCGACACCCGCCCGCTGCGCCGGCGCCCGGCAGGACGGGAAGGGGCGGCCGTCCGCGCCGCGCCGCCCCCTTCTCTCGGCCTCTCCGCGGCCTCCGCCACCCCGGCCGAATTCTTGCATAAATTATGCCAGGCGCGCCTGACGTCAGGTGGCGGCGCGCGGGCGCGGGCGCGCCGCGGAGGGAGCCGGCCGCGGGCGCGCGCGGCCCCGGAGGCTCGTGCGCGCGGCGTGCAGGGCGCGCGCAGGCGCTGGCGTGCTGGGGCCCGCGGCGGCGGCGGCGGCGGCGGCGGCGGCAGCGGTGGCGGCGGCGGCGGCGGCGCGGGGTTGAGCCGTGGTGGTGCGGACGCGCTCGTGCTCGGGAACTATCGGATTAAACTTGAATCGAGTGGAATTACACAAAGGAGCTCCGCGGAGGAGGCGGCCGGGGACCGGAGACCCCACGCAACTCGCCAGAGCCCCCGTCCGCGCGGCCAACTCCGCGTCCGTGGATCAGCCCCGGCCGCGGCCGCCGAGCCAACTCCGGAGCCGCTCTGCGTTTTGTTCCCCACGGCGCGGCGGCGGCGGACTAACCTGAGCGAACGAGGCGAGCCGGTGGTGCAGACTTCCCCGGCGCCCCCGGGAGGGCGGCGGCAGGAAACCGCGCCGGCCCGGGCCGCGGCCGCGCGGAGTTGCGAGCGGGGAGTTGGGCGTGTGCGGGGCGTCAGGAGAGGTGCGCGGGGGCCGCGGTCGGCAGGAGCGTAGCGCCGCCCGCCCGGTCGCCCGCGTTGCTGCCGGCGGGGCCCGAACCCGCAGCCCGAGCCGCCGCCAGCGCCCCAACTTTGCCTGCGTCCGCAGGGGCCGGCGGCGGCGGGGGCGCGGGGCGGCCGAGGGTCACTTCCTCGCATGTAAATGGCTTTTTGTTGTGCTGCCGGCGTCGGGGGGACGGGGACAGGGAGGGAGCGTGTCTGCGCGCTGGGGAGCGCGAGCGCGTTTCCTCCCGCCGGCACCGAGCACGAGTTGCCGGCTGCGTTCGAGAGAAAGGGAAGGAGGAAAAAGTTGGGCTCCAACTCCGGCGCGAGCGGCGGCGGGCGCGCAGGCGCGGGGCGCTGAGCGCGGGGCTCGGGGACGGCGGCGCCCCGCCTCGCCCCCCCCCCCCCTGCTCCGGCCCGACCACGCCGCGCTCGCCGGGGAGCGGCGGCCGCACTGGCGCGAACAAAGTGCGTCCCTGCGGGCGCGGCGGCGCCAGCCCGCGGGGACAGCCACGGGCGAGGTGGGTCGGCGGCAGGGAAAGTGCGCGGGGCGCCGCGTGGGGCGGGGGCGGGGGTGGCGCGAACACGCGGCGCGGGGGGCGTCCCGAGCCCAGCCGGTGGCGGCGGCGACCGCAGAGTTCCGTGCCCGCAGCTAGGGGTTCCTGGGGATCCCCGGCAGCTCCCAAGTGCGCGAGGACGAGAAGAAAGGGAGCCGGGCCGGGGCGAGCGCGGGCGGGCGACCGGGGGACCCCACCTTGCCGAGCTGGCCGGGCCGCCGGCGGCGGCATAATAGCGACTTTAATCCGCGATCCCAACTCGCGTCCCCGTTCCCCTCCCCCCAGCCTGTCGGGGGTCCGGGCGGGGGCGGGGGTCGCCAGGTGGCCCGGGAGCGGCGGGGTTACGCGGTGCCCCCGCGGAGAGCCGGCTCCGGGCGCGAGCGGCCGAGGTGGCTGGAGGCCGAGCGGTCAGCGGGAGAGGAAGGAGGGTGGCGGGGAACGCGTTGTTTGTTTGCTTCGCACCAGGGACAGGGCTCGCTGGGGGCGCGGGGCGCGGGCGGGGCGCGGCGGGGCGCGGTGCGGGGTGGGCTTGGTGGCATGGGTTGAGCGGCACAGGGAGGGGGCCGCCGGTTGGCGGGGGCGGGGGACTGGTCAGGAGGCTCCGGGGAAGGAGCCGCTGGCCCCGAGCAGCCATCATTCCCGAGCCGCCTTTCTCCGGATGGCTCTGCCTCGAGGAGCCCTGCGCCGTGGGAGCGCACCCCAAACTCCGGCGCGGCAGCCCGCTTTGTGAGCGCCCCCGTGGAGCGGGCGGCCCAGGGAGTGCTCCGGCCCGGCAGCACGGTTCTCCCTGGAGGTCACTTTTAGAGACTGTTCACGCCTGGGTTTTAAACTAGTTTTTTTTTTTTTTTCCTCCTTCTTCCCTCTTCTGAACAGACAATGGACAAAAGAAAAGTAGCAACCCACATGGAGAGTTTCCTTTGAATTGCTAGAATTAGATACACTATCCAGTTCTCCACTTGCTAAGTATACTTTTTAGTTTCCCATTGTATATTATCTAGCAATCGATTTAAATAACTTACTTAAACTGTGTCTTTCCACTGAGCTGGATCTCTAGATATATTAAATAATTATTTTAAAATAATTTTTGTGAGAGCTCTGGTTTTTATTTTTTTTTAATTTTAAATTCAAGCCGTCTTTGCAGTGGGTGACACCTTCCTAAGGGGTCCACAGTTACTTTCCCTCAATTCTCTTTCAGAAGAGGGGGATACTCATCATACCTGATAATCAGCCGGAGGGGGGAAAAATACGTCTCTATTTCCTCACAGAGCTGTTCTAACGATGACAAAAATCTTAGTGGCGATGACCCAGCAGCTCCATACCTGATTTATTCCAGTTCTAATTACGTTTCGATTACAGTAATGTCCGAGAAATAACTTGAGCAGTGGTTTTATGAAGTTGCGTCCTCCCCAGCCCCCAGAGTACATCTGTCGCACAGTGTTTTTGTCTCGCTGTTGCACAACAGAAAGCCCTCCAGTCTTTCCCCTAAAATGGCAGCTTTCACTTGACTGGGGCCCATTCATTGACAACGGTAATAAAGAGGCTGAAAGCTAGATGCTTGGGGCACAGAGGACTCGGGTCGCCTTTCTAGGTGATAAGTAGGAGACATTTTAAGTCACCCAGTTTCCTCACGAGTAGTTTATTTTCTCTGAAAGCTGCAAGAAAACAAAAAGAACAGTAAAAGTAAAAATTGGAAATGGGAAAGGGCCATGTCAGCAAATTTTAGGAGCTGTTTAAAATGAAAAAAGATTTTTTTTTTCTTTTTTGTCTATTGGGTGAATATGGCATCCCCCTTCTCTGTTTCTGATAATCTGCTGATGAAGGGATAGAGTGGATTTTTGACAGGCTTGTAACAGGTGAATTTCCTCAGTCTGACACTCCAGATTTGAGGTCGTTTCCTGGGAGTGTATGTTTTGATTATATATTTTTTTTGGATATCTTGCTCCCACTCCCACCCCTCAAAAAAATCTGGTCAGATTGGTAAGTTTGAAGTTTATGACTCTTTATCCCATGTTTATGCTTTCAAAATTAAGAGAGTTTCTAGATGAAAAAAAAACAAGTCAGCTAGTAACTTATGTTAGGCTCTGATTATACTGGCTTAATCAGTGGAATTATTTTGACATCAGTTTCAAAATTGATTCCCTTTCCTTAGCACCGAGGACAGGTAGAGAAGTAGTAGAGTGGTATGTTAGATCCTTTAACATAAATAAATCTCAACTTTTTCTCTCAAGGAGAAAAATAAACTAGTTACACTCCCCACTCCCCCAGTTGAAAGTACAGATGCCAGTATTAATTCAGTCGGGAACTTGGTGTTAAAACAGTACCTTTGTGGATTCTTCTAGGCTTGGTCTAGGTTTTAGTTTGACTTAAGGAATACTGCCAATACTTTCTCTCTCCATAAGGCTTGTTCTCTGTTAGCCTTGCCTTAACTGGGAGGTCAGCACTATAGTAATAAGTTCCTTTATGATTTAAAACATCAAGGAAACATTGCAACCTTTCCTGTACACCGCTGCCATGTCAGGAGCTAAGAGAAGAGGGATATATACTTGTCTGTGCTTCTGCTCTGTCACCCCTGTTGCACCATGGGAGCCAGGCTTGGGACAGTTCTTTCAAACCAGGAATTAAAGTATCTTATTTGCCGTGTATGATCAAGTTTGCATGGTATTCAGTTAGCTTCCATTTAGTTCCTTTTCTTTCTGTCTACGCAGACCTTCCACTGTGGAACTCTTGTGTGAGAGACAGGGCTTTCCTTCTAGGAGTTTATCCCCTAGTAGCAGGGAAACTACTTTGTGCTTGTCTTGATCTAGGGTGAACCATAGAGGTGGTAGTTAGTCCTTTCTTCGGTGTCTGTCTGGTTTTTGTAGCAGACACCCTGGCCATCTTGTAAACAATCCTATAAATAAAGGTATTGCAAGAATGAAAATGCTGTTTAGTTAGGGGCTGAGTTAACCAGAGAGAGAGAGAGGGGAGAGAGAAAGGGAGAGAAAGGGAGAGAGGGGAGAGGAGAGGAGAGAGAGAGAGAGAGAGAGAGAGAGAGAGAGAGAGAGAGAGAGAGGGAGAGAGAGAGAGCAGATCTTAGGAGGCCTTCTTCAGAAAGCGATTAATCCCAGAATTCAGGTGCTGTCTGCATGAAGGACATGAACATGCACAGCGTGGGCTGAATACATGTGACAGCGTCCCGAGGAGCATTTGAGAGGCACCACTGTGACTGAGGGAACTTACTGGTCCTCTGGCTCTGGACGTGTCTTACACGGTTGTGTATCGTTTAGAGGAGATACTCTTTTAAGCCTTTTAAAAAGTAGAACTTTAGCAGTGTGCCTCGTCATTGGTTTCTAAAGCCATTAGAACCGTGAGTTTGGAAGATAAAATAGTTCTCTTTCTCGAGAAAACTGTTTTGTCTTCTAAAAATCTTTGACAGCCCAAGACAACTAGTGGTATTTAAAATTAAAAAAAAAAATGCGATCCCATTTTTTTTTCCCCCTACAGAATACAAAGATGTAATAATGGCTTCCTTCAGTCTGGGCACCGCTTAGGTTACGGTTATGGTCCAGGTTCACAGTGGATCATTGGTGGGAGTCGAGCAGAAGTGGTAATTAAAACCGCTGATTGTCTGGGTCTTTTATCAGTATATTAAAATTTTTAGGTGAGATCAGCTGTGTTATAATAGGGAGCGGTAATCGTGGAGATCCTGTCATATAGGATTTAATTTTACAGTCACTCGAGCCTTCGGATACTTAGTGTGAGGGCCTTAGAGAGCGTGCTGAACTTGCTCATTTCATAGATTAAAAAACGTGGAGCCCAGAGATGAACGAGCGGCCTCTAGCTGGTTCCTGCAGCACCCCCCCCCCCCGGCTCTGGTGCGTCGTGTGGGAGAAATGTGGGGCTCATCTGCTGGATGACTCAGTTAGCTCTGGAGGAGAAGGGCTCCTCTTCATGGAGTGACTCGAGAGTACCTTCTGCCTTAGGTTCTGAGTCGTGCGAGCACAGGGCTCCTAGAGGCTCTCTTAAATCACTGATGGCTTCCTCTACCATGTTAGGAACCCCCCCTCCCACCCCCATGATTATCTATTTTGAGAAAAGCAGAGATAATTGTTCCAACATCTGATTACTGTTTTCAGTGTGGAATCATGAGTTCATCACCCCGACTAGATGCTGTATGTGTTGACAAGGCCATCGCAAACAACGAATGCTCTCTCAGAAAAATAGTTACTTATTATTTTGGTGGAGGTGTCTGCTTTGTTTTCACCTTGAAAACAAGAGGCATCCGTTTTAAACATTACGTGCGCCGTTTTAATGGAGAAGCGTACTTTCGTGGGTAAAGTTTTATTGGTCGTCAGGAGTGTTGGGTGGCTGTTAATGTCGAACTGGGTAGACGCCTTCATAGGGGTCCTTTGAGCCTCATGCTTCCTGTGTAGGCAACAGGCGTGGCTCTCCTAGCAAGTGAATGTGGACTCTGGTTCCGTTTTCCTGTTCTGTTTTCCACTCAGCCGTTCTAGGGTACCTACTGCCTAAAAGGTGCAGTAGTACAGTCTGGCGACACCGTGGCGGCACGAGACTTGACTTGGTAGAAGACAGCACGGGACAGGGGTTATGACTCCGATTCCACCGTTGTGTGGGCTTAGCCATTGAGAAGTGGCTTTAGTATTATCATCCTGTATCTTGGCACACAGGAAAGTGTAAGGAAGTGAAAGGCAGTAGTGACCTCTGCCCCGGAGAAGGTTGCAGTTGTAGGTCAACATGGAGCTTTAAGGGGAGACCTTGGAGGCAGGCGGCATCCGGCTTGGGCAGCACTGGCCTGATGTGGAACTTGGGATTTTTGAAGAAAGCTGTAGTACTTCCTGAGTGTGGAGCATTCTTAATGGGGGATGGGACAAGTGGGTGGGAGGGCGGGTGGGTGGGGGGGGGAGAAGAGGGTGGTCAGTATCCTGTCTGCTTTCCTTGGGATTGATGTGCGTGTGGACTAGATTAGTGTCCTTGGGGATAGAGAGCCATGGGGAGATGCTACGAATATGGAGGGTTTCAGTGAATCAGACCTGAAGGTAGACGGATGTGTCCTGGAAGAGAGGTCTCGGGGGATGTCTGTTTCTAGCACATCGCCTGCTTGGCTGGCTGGTGATGCTATTCGTGGAGGCAGCGGGCACCTGACAAGGATGGCATATGAGGAAGAAGTGGATGAGTTAGTCCCTTGAGCGTGTGACCAGGATCACTGCTCCTCACTGTGGGTTGGGTAACTGTTGTTGTGACTTTCTTTCTGTTGCTAGTGGTATTGCAGACTTTTCAAGCATAATCTACTGCTGACCCTCGAAGGCGTTAGTGTGTGTAAACCCACTGGGGATTGCTGGGACGAGGGTGGTGACCATTGTAGCTGGCCCAGGGTGTAGTGTTTTCCTCTTACCAGCCTGACGTGTAGCACTTTTGTAGGAGTTGGCTAAGGAGGCTAAGCACGGATCCTGCCGTAGCCAGACTTGGCCACGTTTGCCTTCTGTGTCTTCTCTTCTGGAAGCTCTTTTCCTGTTACATATTCGAGCGAGGTCCTTGGGCTTCCAGGAGGTAGCCTGTGGGTTCCATGTACTTTCAGACCTGTGCTTCTCACTTGGAGGGAGTTAATTGTGCTGAGACAGTTGCATCCTACGTGGGTGTTGTAGAAATGAATATATTATTTGAGTAATTGGGGAAAAATAACAGCCTTGGCCTGAACACTTACCTGGTGTTTACTGGAGTATGTACAAACCAGTTTAATATGCAAATTATCTTCAAAGATACTTTGTTTTGTGGGAGAAAGTGGATTATAAAACGAGGTTGCTGGTGTCAGAGGTGCTGCTGATGGACAAACCCAGAAAAGCTTCTGAATAGTGGATTTTAATAATGTGCGAGCTGACAAATTATGAGGGTCCTGTGCATTAACATCAGGACAAACTTTGTGTCGCTACTTGGTTTTGGTAGGTTTTATATTTTATTTTATTTTATTATTTTGTCTGCAAATGAAGCTGTCCTTCCTTGCAGTTATTATCTTTGAAAGTCGCTCAGTATAAAACCTCCATGCTCGGACCAACACTTCAGAGCCCTTGCCAGCTTTTTGGTGGGAGCGTATCTCTGGTACTATTTCTTCCAACTTCTTAGTTTCAATTTTCTTTTTATTCTTTTTAAGACATTTCTATTTTCTATGCGTCGACGCTTCGCAAGCATGTGTATCTCTGTGAGAGCGTTGGGTTTCTGGTTACAGACACTTGCGAGCTGCCACGTGTGCGCTGGGAATTGAACCCAGACCCTCTGGAAGAGTAGTTACTGCTCCTCGCCTCTGAGTCACCTCCCCAGATCCCCCAGTTAGCCATCTTTTTTAAGAGTCCCTCTAAGATGCCTCTTTTTGTTTGGTTTGTCAGTAGCGTGTTTCCGAGGTTGGAGAGGTCATTTCCTCGTGAGCTCTAGGGTAGTGGAAAGGTGCGTGCAGCCTCCTGCAGTCTGGGCTTTGGTGGGCTCGTGGAGTGACCGTGAAGTGACCGTGTACTGGGGGCCGCCTCTTCTCTTGGCTTCAGCACTGACTAAGGAGGCAGCAGAGGTCATGTGGTGGGTTGGAGTTTTTACACCGTGCATTTACTTTATCAATACGGGGTCAGGCACAGAGCTCCTGGCGACTGAGAAGGACTGCAGATGGCATGCGCTCCCACCCCAGCCTTTGTGTGGGGAACAGCCAGAGTCAGACCTGTGCGAGCATGGGCGAGCAGCCTCTTTCTGGGAATGGCATCTTAAAACACAGCCAGACGAGCAGCGTATCTGGGCTGTAGACATCTTGGTAATTGACTTTTCTCCTCCCTAGTTCTGCAGCGGATTTGGGGACTGCTGTAGCTTTCTACGGAGTGTACTGTGTCTCCTGCTCGTTTTTTTCTGAGAGTCTGGGGCATGGCAGAAATCTGTTTTGTTGATATTTAAGACAATTATAGGTGTACAAATGATTTAAACACCTAAAAACCATGGAGTGTGTTTAACATGAGCAGGTAAACAATGAGATGTCCCTTCCAGAATAATAAGCAGACATTTAGCTTACCACTCAGTGCTTGCTAGAGTCTTCTAGGTGAATACTAGTTTGAGCACAACTAGAATATGCCCTAACTTCAGATGCGTTTTATAGAGTGTGGGCCCGGCAATTACTTTCCGTATGGGTGGGGCCTGTGCACTGTTAACCATTGATTTTTAGAGGGAACTTAAAAGCCTCCATTGTGGTAGTTTATATGTTCTTATGTACTTGACCGTGTTTGTGTTTGAACATGTTCAGGAAATCATGCCAGCCCTCTGAAAGTTTCAAAGTCTTGATTAAATCGTGTGTTGCATCGAAGAAAAGCAAAGAACGAGATACCTTAAAAGATAAGAATAATCATAGTAATGAAAGTGTGTGTGTGTGTGTGCACGCGTGTGTGTGTGCGCGCACACACTTGTGCTACAGCGTGTGTGTAGAAGTCAGAGAACAACCGTGGGTGTCAGGCATTGAGTTCAGGACTTTACCTGGTAAATAGAGACTGTACCACTGAGTTACACCATTGCCTGTGCTGAATGTTTTAATGGGTCTTTTAATTACTCATTAAGAACAACTTCAGATAGAATTATCCCCATTTCACAGCTGAGGAGACTGAGGCTTGAGAGTTTTAAGTTCCCTAGAGCCATCCCATTTCAGTCTGCAGTGGGGGAGCTCGAATCCTGATTGACTAGATTCTAGAACCTGCTTGCGTAGCCTTTCAGCTTTACTTGTGTGAACTAAGAAAAGGTGCTTTAGGGGCTGGAGAGATGGCTCAGCTGTTAAGGGCGCTGGCTGCTCTTCCGAGGGACCTGTGTTCAGTTCCCAGCACCCACATCGCACGCAGCTTACAACTGTTTGTAATTCCAACTCCAGGGGCATCTGACACCTTCACACTGGAAAAACAACAGGTAAAGCATCAATCAGTGTTCTAAAAAATAAGGAAATTATTGAAAAAAGAAAAAGGAAAGGTCCTTTAAAAGTACAAGCGACACGCTACAACCACGGAGCTTCTTTTGCTGGCTTGCCAGCCCAGGTTGTTTCTGCCCATACCATCGTTTCATACTCGACGTTCAAGTCTGAGTCTTTCGCCTTCATGACACTTTCTCCAGCGGAGACGAAAATACTTGTGGAGGCCACACGTACATACCCTGCAGTGACTGGGAACTTGAACTCTCATACCAGAAAGACCAGGTATGAATCATAGTGGTGGAGATTCTGATACAGCCGCCCGCCCAAAGATACAGTGAGATAAGCAGACACTACCAGAAGCACCCGATAAGGCAATATGGCCCATTGGGTGAGCGGTTGTTATTTTTATCAGCTGACCTTTAGTTGTTGAACCCAGCAAGCCATGTGTCTTAGGTTTAAAAAAGTCACCTTTATTTATTTTGCAAGTGTACGCGTGTGGCGCACGCCACAGTGTGCCCGTGGAGGTCCAAGGACAGCCTGTTCGTGTTGGTTCTCTGTTTCCACCATGTGAGTCCTGGGGACTCAAACAGGTCGTCAAGTCTGGCAGCAAATGCCTGTAGCTTCCGAGCAATCTTGCCAGTCCTTGATTTTGCTTCTAATTCAAAAGGTTCCCGGACTATCATCTTAAATGCCGAGTAGTCAGTGAGTGGCCCGCAGTGGCTATGGGGTCTGCAGTTTACACTTTTCCTCAGACTAGTCACTTAAAGTTCCTACTTGCATGCACTTCCTCTAGCAGAATGACCAGATGGTGGTTACCCGATCCTGCTGCTGTTGGTTCCTGCAGCAGGGACTCCAGTGTCTCTGCTTCTCAAAGTGACAGTGTCAGGGAGTCCTTCGTCCTCTCCAGCGTCACCAGTGCTCCCTGTCTTGAGTTACAGACGTCTTTCTAGACAACTGGCCATTCCTTCTTTCTCCTAAACCCGCTGTTCATATAGCAGGTGACATTATTCTTTATGGCCAGTGGCCTGGACAGGGTCAGTCAGTTCTGAAGCGACTCTGTCAGAGACCCAAGTCCACAGGAACTCCGGGTCCTCTAGTCTCAGAACACATGACTTCCTCATTTCCAGACTTCTGATTATAGGGTAAGAAGGGGATTAAACGTAGAGTAGGCTTAGGACATGAAGAACAGCTAGGACATGTGGACACTTCAGTTTCAGGAAAGGGAAGATTGAGTGAAGCTCCCAGAAAATTGTTCTGCTGCTTCTTGGACTGGGACAGGAAAGTGAAAGTTCTCAGAAGAAGACCAGTGATCCGAACAGCCGACATGTACGGAGCGTGGACTTCGAGCGCTAGCATTTTACAGAGCTGTCTACACAAACAGTTCTCACCAGATCCTGGAGTAGGATTAGGGAGAATGCTGAGGCCGGAATAGTAATTCTCCTTTTTATAGGGGCATGAAATGCGGTTTAGAGATTGTTGGATCTATTTCCCAAGTTCACAGTCCTTAATGGGTTTGTTGAGTGGAGTGGGGACAAGTTCACTGCTGTCTGTGTAGAAAGAGCTTTGGATGCTCCTGTCAGAACCACCCAGACCTTAGAAGGATCCGAGGAACGGGCAGATCTTGT
Source organism: Rattus rattus (assembly GCF_011064425.1). Lineage (NCBI taxonomy): Eukaryota > Metazoa > Chordata > Mammalia > Rodentia > Muridae > Rattus > Rattus rattus. The sequence goes on along the minus strand of NC_046154.1, from coordinate 134,835,307 downwards.
GTACTTGTGATTTGTAGAGAGTTCCTGGAGAGAAGCGGAGACTGCAGTTTGCCTATTAGTGGACTATATAGTCTTGGAGGCCCCCTCTCCTCAGATGTCAAATCTTATCAGCTGCAGGCATTTCAACCTGAAAGGCACAGGCTCCTCATAAAACTCCTTGTGTGTCAGTCCGGTCCTCACTGGACACAGTCAGCGCTGAATTATTTAGCTTATTGCAGAACTGTTTTTCTCGAAGCTTCTCCCCAGTGTTTACCCAAGAGATACAATTCGCTGGCCACCTTTTTCTCACTGCCCAAGGCACAGTTGACTCGGATGCTGCGTGGCTTGCCGTACAGCATGCCGTCCTTTTGGTCCCGCGTATGAACATTGACTTGTGTGAGTATGGAGCCTCTGAAACACTTGCGGACTGTTCCAGTTAACACACAAGACAGCAGACAGCCCCCACAACCTTACACACAGTCAAAGGCTGTCCCTCACCACATGATAACATCCAGTCTCACAAGGACGGCAGGTAGTAGTCCCAAAGTTCCAGATCACCCAGTGATGTCGTAAACATTTTTGTGTAAGCATACTTTAGGCTGCTCACAAAAATGCCATCCACTAAAGTAGCTCTCAGAATTTATCCGGATTGTTTAGTGATACCTAGCACCTGCATAGATGCATACAGAGCAGAGATGTGCAAGCCTGTCGACCTGTATGCTGTGGTGTGTTTTTTTCTTGCCAGCGTCGTTTGAAAGGGAATGATAAAATCTTAAAAGCGGTGACATTTACTTTCCCATACGGAAATAATGTATTTCAGGGCTGGCGAGATGGCAAAGAGTAAAGCCATTTGCTGTCCAATGTACGTAATGACATGAGTTCAGTTCCTGAGAACCACATGGTGGGAAGAGAAAGTCTCCTACAAGTTGTCCTCTGATCCCCACATGTATGACATGGCAAATAATTTATTGCAGAAATAATCTTTGTTTTAGGAGTGTTTTCAGAATTCCATTTATCCAAATTGCTATTTGTCCTTACCACTTTTCCACTCATATTTTACAATTAATTTCCTTATTTTAGAAATATGAGTGCTCTATCTGCATATATACCTGCAGGCCAGAAGAGATCAGATCCCACTACAGATGGTTGCGAGCCACTGTGTGGTTGCTGGAAATTGAACTGAGGACCTCTGGAAGAGCAGTCGGGTGCTCTTAGCAGCTGAACCGTCTCTCCACCCCCACTTTTCCACTACTAAAAAGCAAACAAAATATCAAAGCTGCCCAAAGCATAAATAGGGGCTGGAGAGACGGTTTTCCCAGCAGTTAATATCACTAGCTGCTCTTGCAGAGGACCAAAGTTCAGTTTGCAGCACCCAGGGCTCACAACTGTCCTTAATTCCAGTCCCAAGGGACCCAGAACTGCAGTCTGGCTTTGTGGGTACCAAGCATACAGGTTGTGTATACACGTGCATATACAGAAAATGACAATAAACCTATAGGAAGTAAAAATAAGGTTTTTCTGGATCATAACATAGTACGTAGACCAGTCATAGCTTTACCAGGCAGACCTGTAGAGTGAGTGTCTACCTGGCCCACTGTTGAATCAGGACATAGATTTGTCTTGTTTCAGGATAGAAGAGGTGTTTACAGTTGTTCACATTCTTATAAAAATCGCCTGTGTATTTCTCACAGAAAATGCAGACTCTTCATTGCAAGTCATCTTTATTGAATTAAACTTTCCATGTGTTTTCTAGAGTCAGATGTTTATGGGATTGTTTCTGATGTGTTTCTGACTGCTGTTATCCAGAGTCTTGCTGAGGATCCTGACTGCTGGGAGTCCTGAATCTTCTCCCATGCTGCCTCTGTTCACATTTCCTTCTTCCCTGTTCCTTCCTGTATACTGTGGTTTGCCATGGGCCTTTTTTGGTCTGGTTCAGGCTCATAGCCTTAGCTCTTACTGCCCTCAGTAGCCCCCAAAGCATGGTAGAATACCATTTGTTTTTCCACCCAGTATACTTTGGAAACGGAAAGGACTCAAAAAAGAGAACATATAAGTTGTTACAATGTATTTGGAATGTTGTGAATGAGGGATGTTACTTTCTTACAATCTATGTGGGTAATTTGTAGCTTTTTTTTTGACAAACTAGTTAACATACAAGGGGAGAGTGGGCCCCAGGGTAAAGACCTGTTAAAACAGTGGCCATACAGGATAAGTAACTATTGTGTATTGATAAGTTTTATTCTCATTTCTCCTATGGCCTAATTAAGAACTTGTTTCAGGAGGAGTTTTGATGTGTGTGGAAGGTGTATGCAAAGAGAAATTGATAAGGGGCATCATCTATTGGGAGCAGTGCATTCACTGTAAGCCAGTGTGATTTCCGAAGGCATACAATGTGTCTAATAAGAGCTTGTTCAAAGGATTCAGAAAAGAGAATACAGAAGTTGTTACAATGTATTTGGAATGTTGTGAATGAGTGGGTTGGTGTAGGGCTTCTTAGAGTAGTGCTCCTAGGGCAAGACGCCAAAGTTCAAGTTGAAGAGAAGATGCTTCCTTCCAGTCTTATTGACCCATTTCTTGATACTTGTTCTTGAGCTTGGCGAGCAGGCTGTTGGCATCCTGAGCCTTCCCTCATGCAGCCTCTGTTGACTTTCCTTTTCTTCCTGTACCAGGTGTTTTGTCCTTGGCCTTCTGAAGGTCTGCTTCAGGACCACAGCTCTTGTCTCCATACGTGATTCCCAAAACAATTATTTCCAGTACCAAAGGTCAGGCTCCATCTTTAGTGTTCCAACCTGTCTACAAAGCATCGTGACACCCCCTCCCCCACACTCCCCTTCTTGCAGAAGTGTAACAACAGTTCACTCTTGGCTATTCTGGATCTCAGGTCCCGCACACACCCTGGTTGCCAGGCCCAGGCAGCTGCTTGGCTGGGATAAGCCGCATCTTCAGCACTCCATGTTTTGCGTGTTGGTGTCTTTGTGCCTCCTCCCCCACTATGTGTCTTTGAGAGCATAGTTGCCTATCTTGATTCTTTGCCCAGGAAGATGGCCTGTTTGGGGGAACCTCCCTTGCTTCTTGCCTGCTCTTGTGGAGGTCATCTCCATGACTTAAACCTGTGTCCTTGAGACCTTGCTGTCTTGGCTGTGTTGTTTTGGAGACGGGCTCTCTGTGCTCCTGCCACCACAGTGAGTGGGCTGGCTTCAGCTCTATGCCTCCAGGAAAGGCTTATGAGGCATCTTCCATGGGTAAGGCCCCAAGTGTTGCTGGGCTCGGGAACTTCGTGCAGAGAGGTTCCTTATCGGAGGGATTGGGCGGTGGCCCCTGTGTGGCCCTCTCCCAGCTGGCTCAGAATGTAAGTAGGGAAGAAGAGATAAGTTATTGTGGCCCCATTACCACATTCCTGGCAACTGAGTAGTATATTTGCTTTTTATGGGGTTAATCTAGTGATTCATGGACCACCAGTTCCTACACTGTCATATTTTAACATGGTGTTAACAGAAAAACCTAAAACCATTCTTGGAAGACCCTGGGAGGATCCACTTGCTGAAGTTAGCTGATTCTAGGAACTGTGCTGTGTAGTGAGACTCTAGGGCTCTGGTCCCTTAGCTAATTAATGCCCACAGTGAGAAGAGGAACTTGCCTTGGCAATGGGATTTTAGGAGTGCGCTTCAGAAATCCAGGCCTATGCAAATTTGCCCAAGTGTGAACTTTCTGTATAGAGGTCTATGACCCTGTCAGTTCTAAGAAAGATATGAACGAATCTAGAGGCATGGCTGTTAAAACCAGCAGAGCACGCTTATGCTTTCAGATTTACACCATTGAAGAGCCCCTGACGGTTTCTGTTAGGGACTTACAGCAAGATCTTTTTGGCATCTGGAACATGGATGTGCTTGGTGGAAACTATTTTATGAGCTTCCAGAGTTATGTGCAGAGTTGTAGGATGATGTTCTTACTGACCTTTTGGTCTGATTTCGCTGTTGTTGAAGGCATGCTGGTGTAAAATTAGGATTGTGCTAATTTTAGGAGATACTGAAAATGTTTCCCTTTGCTTGGACGTGCAGGTTGACATGTGACCACGTGGGCGACACAGGCACCATGTGTGAGAAAATGCTAGGGCATGTGGAGGTGTGGTCAGCGTGCTAGCAGTGAAGTAAGGGGAACAGAGTGATGGACGACCATCAGCTAAAGGCGCTGGTAGGAGCCCAGTAGCCCACCCAGAACAGCCTGCAGGGGCCAGGACAGGGCTTTGTGTCCCACCACTGTCTCGTCAGGGTGGCTTTCCTGGAGCTGTGGCTCTTTGGAGAGGGACACAGCCCTGGCTCACACTTCTGCCCCCTTCTCTCAGCCTCCAGCCCCAGAGCCTGCCTCCGGAGACAGGAAGCTCTGGCTGGGAGAAGGGCAGCAAGTTGGAGAGGTAGGGAGAGGGTTGGGTTGTGGTGCAATTGGAAGTTGAGCCTGGGTGAGATCCTCACTGAGGTTACAGGATGGAAATGGAGATGAAAGGTTAGTTTGGCAATGCGTGATGGATTGCATTTAAAGAGAGACTAGAGGCAAAAAGTCAGAGGCTGTTGAAATAGCCCAGCCAGGAGGCCGTGGGACTTTGGTAAGGGCAGGGAGAACGAAGTGGATGATGAAGACAGGCAGTAGAGTATTTGATGAGGGTAACCTGTGACTCTCAGGGACCTTGGCTGGGATAGGGGAAGGTACCCGAGTGTACTGTGAGGGTTCTGCCCCACCTCAAACAGGAAGGAACCCCTCCCCCCCAAAAAAACCAGAAAGGGAACAATCAAAGGGGTTAGAATGGGAGAACTTAATCTATCACTAGGTACAAAAAATTACAGATTGTGGAAGTAATTTATTCCAGGCACCATGGAACATGTCTAAGTATAGCATTTATATACATGCGCGCGCGCATAAACACACACACACACACACACACACACACACACACACACACGGTTAAGTTAGAGCCAAGCTTGGGATAGATAGCAAGACTCATTCGTTCTTAAAACATAACTCAGATTATTACTGAAAATAACCCTCTTACCAAATTGTGAACATTTAAAAGAACTGCTTTTTCCTAGAATGTGATGAGACCTATTACCTTGTTACTGCCAGAAGTTTAAAACATACAAACCTTTGAAGAGGCTATGTGTAAAGGATGCTTCTGTGTGGCCACAATAGTGGTCAGTCATCAGCCCTGAGAAGCAGCCTGGAGGCCTGTCAGCTGTTACACCAGAGCAGCCACACTGAGAAGTTAGGTGGTTTAATTTATGCTGTATTATGTTAGAATATCATGTCGACAATGCAGATCACACTTGAGGACAAGAGACTTCAAAGAGTAGAACACAAAGCAGTATGTTAACTATGGTTAAATCATAGTCCTGGGAAAAGCCAAAGGAAAATACATTGATTTAAAAGATAGTTTTTTTGTTTTTTTAAACATAGTTTTAATAAAGACCAGTAGTTTTACTCAGTTAGAAGCTGTGATACTGGAGTTGACCAGCTCTGGTTTGAATCTGTACTGAGCTGTCTACTAGCTGTGGCTTTGGACAAATGACTAACTAGTTCTGCTTATCAGGGCCAGTTGCATAATTTATTTAGGACTCAGTGTCTTCACCTGCCCCTGGCGGTGGGGATTAATACAGTAGTGCATCTGAATACACTACTCTGCTTTTTTTTTTTTTTTTTTTTTTGCACTGTTAGCACTTAATAAATTAATTGAATTACAAATAGTTTTATTTCATTATTGTCTCACCTTTTGTATTTATGATGTTATACCTAGAGGATTATAAAATCAGAAAAGTCAAATGACACTCCACATGCCAGTTCTTAGTTTTCATCACTTTTGTATATACGGGGCTTCTCTTGTGTTTTTAGAATAAATATAGCTAATGGATAGCCCGAAAAAAAAAATCCAACTTCGCCTTAAGATTCTGTCCTCCCCACCCCCCACCCCTTAGATTGCTTGGCAGTATTTGAAATATTTTTCTTACCCAAATAATTTTCCTTCTGTTGCCTGCTGAATTTAAAAGACCTCTCTGGCTTGTTTTCAAAGAGACAAAAGTAAGTGTATCTTTTAAAAGCGTTTCTGTCGATGCGATCCGAATTTGTATTATTAACTGCGTTTAGCACTCAGGTTTCAGACCCATTTACTGCCAGCTCCTGTGTGTCTGCCTGACTTTAACATATCGTAAATATAAAACTCTGTGTAAGTATGGCTTTGATAGGTGGGAGGGAGGTGGAGAACTCCCTAGAGACTGGAATATATTTGAGTTGAAAGGGCTGCTGAGTCCCGGTGAGAGTCCGTGTAGGATGGGAGCGGAGGATTCGCGCTTTTGGAACTCTTTCACCTTGGACTGCGTCTGCTAAACTGGAGCAAAGTGCGGCTTCTGTGTAGTCTGGAGACGCTTTCAGGGCCGCGTGCACGCGCCTGCGCATACGCATGCGCATGACTATAGACACGCAACCACTCAAATATAAATGAACATATACAGGCACGCACATGCACGGGCGCACATGAAAACACATGCATGTGCGCGCGCACGCGCGCACGCATGAACACACCCATGAATGTACGTATGTACATGTGCACGCGCGGAAGTCTTTCCTACTGGAAGGCAACAGGTTTTCTCTTTAAGTAGCTTTAGAGATACTGTCTCCCTTGCTTCACTCTTTTTGGTCCCTGTTATCTTCTGAGGCCCACAGGAGTGTGAGAAGAGACAAGCAGAGACAAGGTTGATGTTTACCCTGAGTTAATCACCAGTTACTTACTGGCCAGTGGTTACGAGAAACCCAGGCCGCAGAATCCAGACACAAACAGCTGTTTTGTTAGTGTTTTTCACTAAATTTGAGGAGGTGTCAGTTCTAATGTCTTCGCTCTGCCATGTTAAAAGTATTAAGTAGTGACTTTGTAGTTTGCTGTCACGTTATTTTACATTTTTGCTCACAGAGTAAAACTAAACATACCTGAACGTACCTGAAACTGAAACTTAAGTCAAAAGGTCACTTGGATCGTACCTGGTATGACTTCTTACCATACGGCCCCATGGACGCAGCTCCATGGACGCACTGTCGATCCTGCTTGGCTGCTAGATCCAACTCAGGCAGATAGCGATCAGCTCCTTATGGTGCCACTGTGCCAGAGGCTGTCAATACACCGAGTACCATAAAAACAGTAATACCAAGATTGTTCCGCAAGAGTGGTGCCAAACTAGTAAAACCATCGCAGTAAAGCGAGAAACGTACTGCTAGCCACTGTAAGCGAGTTATCTGCATGGAGATGTGTTCTTAGCATTAGATTGTGCCTATCCCATATATAAGGTAGGGGAACAGCTCCTGTCTTTTCACTAAGGCCAGTCACTCAGGAATACAAGGCAAGAAGGGACCCCATAGCTTTTGCATCTTGTAGAATCTGATGGGTTAAGGACATAGGCAAGAGATGGCGGCACAAAGATCTGGGTTTGACTCCTTGGCACCCACGTGAGAAGCCAAGCGTGGCCGTTCATGCCCGTACCCTAACTTTGCAAGGCAGGACAGGTTCCAAGGCCGGCGGCCAGCCAGCCAGCCCAGCCCAGCTAGCTTCTGGTTAGAGGGCCTGTAAAAAAGAAGCAAGGAGAGGAATAGAGGAAGACGCTGTCTTATGGCTTCCGAGCGGGTGCACGTGGGCATGTGTCCTGCCTGCCATACTGACACGAACGAGCCTCTTTATAACACGTGTCTCCTCCACAAGAGAGAAAAAGAGTACAGGGTAGATCCTTCCCTACAGACACAGATGTGTTAGATATTCTTAGACATTCTTCCTCCGCCAGCCATGGAGAATGGTTTCAGGTAAAATGCTAGTCATTTCAAGATTTTTAAAACGTCTGATTAGAGGTTGTAAGGGGAAGCCTGGCCTAAGTACTGGAGCTGAAGGCTGCCTGGGCTCAAGGCATGGGATCAGTTCCTTTCTAACCCGGGAAATCGGGCCAGTGACTTTTGGAGCTTCACTTCCCTTGCTTGCGTATAAAAAGGATAGTGAGTGAGTGAGTGAGTGAGTGAGTGGCGCCTTCTCCTTGTCTGGTGTATACTGAGTGTTCATTGAATCGAGCTGGGACCGATGCTTGGTTGTCAGTGACCAATGCATGCCCAGTGTAGGTGGAAGATTGCTGGGCCTCAGTGTCCTTAGGAAGCCTGGAGCTCGCGGTAAAGATGGCCGTCCTACTTTTCAGGCATTGAAATGAGCAGTGCACAGTGAGGGGTAGCGTCCGTGTTCTTGAAGAGAATTATGGGACCAAGGTTGTGCTCACCACCCAGAGGACACCTTGCTGCTTACGTCTTTGTCTGAGTCTTTCTCATTTCCCCTTTTGTCTGGTGACATGGGGAGCGTGCTCAGCTAACCAGAAAGGCTGTGTGTAGTGTAAGAGGCCTCCCTCAGCTCAGGTTTATACATAATTAGCTGTAGAACCACACATTTAATGCCACCTTAGAAGTACGTGACCTCCGAGATGAACTCAGGATTCTGAAGTATTTCCAGATTGTACACACTTTTGCTGGGGGCAGGGAGACCAGGGTCTCACTATGTACCTCTGGCTGGCCCAGAACTCACCGTGTGAGTCGGGCTGGTCTTAAACTCACAGAGGTCTCCCGCCTCTGCCTCCCGAGCGTTTGGATTGAAGGTGTGTGGTAACACACATGCCTTACACTGTGATGTCTTAACTGTTGTTTCTGGTTCTGTAGGGCTAGAGCTGCTCTATGGCATCCACTCCGTTTTGGTCCTTTTTGTTTGCTTTTGTTGTTGTTGTTTTGAGACAGGGTTTCTCTGTGAAACTCTGCCTTTCCTGTCACTTACTCTGTAGACCAAGCTAGACTCAAAGTCTGAGATCACCTGGCTCTGCCTCTGGAATGCTGGGATTAAAGGTGTGCACTACCTCCCTGGCGACTCTTAACTCCTTTTGCCTGGGATTGACCTCAGATATAACCAGCCCTGTATGTCCTTGCTGCGGGATATGTGATTCTCCTCCTTCCTTGTTGGGGCCTCTCTCTGCCGCTGTGCGGGACGGGAAGAGAGGCCTCAGGAAATTGGAGTAAGAAACGAGGCAAAAACCTTAAGGACCTAGTTCATCACCTGTCTCAAGCTCCCTGACGCCACGCCGGCCGTTTCTCTTCAGGTACACTCTTAGTTTGAAACGGGCTAGTGAAGTGGGCTTTTTAAAAAAATTTCTGTTGGTGTGCCCAGGGCTCAATAGAACCTTATGGGTAACTTCTTGCCTTTGCACTGTCTGGCTCTGCTGGGCTCTGTGCTCTGGTCGTTTTCCTGTATCATGGTTGTGGTTGGCTGGCTGACATGTGTTACCCAACAGGCCTTGGAGTTCAGTGGTGGATGCTCTCTGAGGCAGCACACTGAACGTTTAAGACTGCGGGCGCTGTGTGAGAGCCTGGTTCTTAGTGTGCTAACCCATGGGACCTTGGGAAAGCCACTCCATCTCTGAAGAGGGCAGTGGTGCCTGAGTGGTGCCAAAGGAGCGGTGAGAGGAAGGACAGGGCAGTGGTGATGCGGCTCCGGTCACTTGACATTGCCTTATAGCACAGAGAGGTGGCTGGCCTACGGATTTACTGCAGTCTGTCTGAATTGCGTCTCGCTGTTTGATGAAAGTTTTGTACATAATAAGTTTAGGCTAAAAATAATGTAATGGAAGGTGAACACAGTGTATTATTTTCCAATATGAAATTGGGGTGATTCAGAATGTCATCTACAGTAGCAACAATTCAAATAAGTCAGCAGACTGCAGGTAAAACGAGGCCAGGGTGGGGGAGAATGAGAATGAATGAATATGAATATATGAATGAATGAGTATATGAATGAATGAGTATATGAATGAGTGAATATAAATGTGAATGACTGGGAATGAGTATGTCTTTATAGGTCGCAGCCCTGGGCTACTCAGTAGCCGTGAGAGTGTGTGTGTGAAATGCCCATGGGCCAGTTTGTTAGGGACACAGGAAGTGGGGACTATGGTGGGATAGGTTCTGACTCTGAGCCCAGGCCTTTGCAGCTATGGTTTTATGCACCCTACAATCTTTGTATCTTTCGGTTTATTTCCCAGTGTAAGCGTTCTTGTTAAGTGCCTCACCGTTAAGTGGATTGTTTTTCTCTGTGGCTGTACTTGGAGTTTTTAGCTGGGAATGAGAGGGATTTTTCTAGAGTCTGTAGCTTCTCTGCATAGGCTGGATGTGAATTTGGAAAATATTTTCAACCTTTCCCCCTTGCCTTAGCACTAATTTTTTCATACATAGTGTGGGCTCAAAAGTGGGAAAAGGCAGATGTTTAAAAAAACCCTCCGGTTTCACTTTTCTATTGAGTTCAAGCATCCTTTCTCACTTTGACTTAAGTGGGTACAGCGACTGAATTCAGGTTGTATACGTGTCCTTCATCCATTTCAACTTCTTAGAAGACTGGACTCCATTGAACCCTTTGAGCTGAGGCCTCTGGCTTGAGTTCTGAGAAGATAGAGACCGACTTTGGTTGTACACTAAACCCCACAGTTCTAGACCAGTTCTCTCCCTGCCAGAGCTTTTCGGGAACTGGCGAACGGGGCACAGAAGTGACAGAGGATTGCCCTCTATTTAGGAACCTCGGTCCTCGTGAGTTTTGCTCGTTATCTCTTGCCGTTGTCACACATGGTCCTCACGCTCAGCACTTTAAACAGCAGCCGGCCAGTTCGCTTGCAGTTCTGTGAGTTGTCAGTCTGGACTGATCTCAGCTGGACTCCTCCTACATCTGTGGTCAGCTGGCAGGAGATGACCTCACGAAGTCGGTTAGCTGGGTCTGTGCATGCCTGTGTGTGTGTGTGTGTGTGTGTGTGTGAGAGAGAGAGAGAGAGAGAGAGAGAGAGAGAGAGAGACAGAGAGACAGAGAGACAGAGAGACAGAGAGACAAAGACAGAGAGATTGTGTGTGTGTATGTGAGAGAAAGACAGAGAGAGACAGAGAAAGTGTGTGAGTGGGTGTGTGTGTGAGAGAGAGAGAGACAGAGGGAGAGAGAGACAGAGAACAGAGATTGTGTGTGTGAGAGAGAGACAGAGGGAGAGACAGAAAGACAGAGACAGAGAGATTGAGAGAGTGAAAGAGAGAGAGAGAGAGAGAGAGAGAGAGAGAGAGAAAGAGAGAGAGAGAGAGAGAGAGAGAGAGAGAGAGAGAGAGAGACACAGAGATTGTGTGTGTGTGTGAGAGAGAGAGAGACAGAGAGAGAGAGACAGAGAAAGTGTGTGAGTGTGTGTATGTGTGTGTGTGTGCGCGTGCATGTGTGTGTGCGTGTGTGTGCGTGCGTGTGTGTGTGCGTGTGTGTGCGTGCATGCGCGCACGCTTGTGTGACTGGGCTGTGTGGTACGGATTATGTGTCTTCTGCTCCAGCAGGACCAGTCTAGGCTGTCTCACATGGTGGGAGGGGGAGGGCAGTCTCTGTACCTGCACCTGTGGTTGGAGCATGCCACATGGACAAGTGACACAGGGGGGACGAGTCTGGCGGTTATGGATGTGCTGGACCAGCACGGCACCATCTTTTTGACAGTGCATGGCCCTTTCTTACTTGGTTTTCACGGTGGTAACACACACAGTTACCATCTTATCTACTTCTCACTCTTCAGCTCTAGACTGATGCTTCCGTCACACCATCCGTTCCCATCTCTCTGGCCTTGTAAAACTGGTACCTCATTACACAGTAATGCCCTGCTTCCTCTTGCCCACACGTAAACTGCCTTTGGCCAGTGATGGGCCGTAGCTTTAAGAGGAGTGACCCCGGAGAGAATGTGGTAAAGTTTACTGTGTTCTCTTCCTCTCACCGGTTCAGGTATGATTACGGATAGGAAATAAAAGAGAAAAACAAGGAAAGGAAGCTATTTGGGCTTTTTTTTTTGTGGGTCTTCCTCGTTGTGAATTTCAATTCTGGAAACCCTTTTAGTGTACATTCTTGAAATCCTGTGGCTACAGTTGTGTCAGTGAATAGTTGACAGGCTGCTCCCCTCTAAGGTGAATGGACAGTCACAGTGTTTCAGTAGCCAGACAACTCATTTCCTTTAAACCCCTGCCTGAGAGTAAGTGGGACAGGATTGCTCCAAGCTCCCGGAAGGACCGTCCCACCAACAGGCTGTCCTCCAGGCCACTGTCTTGAGCAGCTGCCTCAGATCCTCTCCACCCCCACGACTTTCCTTCTCCACCTTCCTGGGCTGTCAGGCCTGGGCTACTCTCCTGCTTATCTGGGCAGCAGCTCACGACCCCCAGCCCTCTGCTGTCTGTGTCACCCTGTCATATCACAGCTGTCTCTCACATTGTCTCTCACAACCCTCTGCTCACGCACTTGCCCCTGCGTCCTTCTTCCTTCAGCGCCGCCAGCTCTGCTCCCGTGCTGTTACTGGGGTTGTGTTGTAGGTTTTCTCTGGGTTTTCTTGTCCTTTTCGTCTTGGAACAGACTGTCCCCCCTTAAACCCATTCATAGGAAATTCTCCCATTGAAAAACTTCCTCACCACCGCTCTGCTTGATCATACATCGTTTCGTCTCAGCCCTTCCCAAAGGCAGTAGCTGTTTCATGTTTATTAATGGACCCAAAGATTGCTCATCCTAAGGATAGTCCTAACATCTCTGGGCTTCGCGGCGTTCTGAGTGTTGGGTGTACAGAGATGAATACAGTACCAAGGACTCAAAGCGTATGGGCCAAAGAGTAAAACTCTAGCCTAGTGATTGTTTTTTTTTTTTTTAGGTTTATTTTTTTCTTATGGGTATGCATTGTGTGTGTGCGTGGTGAGCATATGTGAGCCATGGAGGTCTGCGGTGGGCAGCGGCTTCCCCCTAGAACTGGACTTATAAGTGGTTGTGAGCCGTCCCAAGTGAGTGCTGGAACTGAAGAGAGGTGCTCTGTAACCTCTCAGGTGTTCTTTCAAAACATTGGATTTTTACATTTATTGTGATATGTGTGTGTGTGCGCATGTGTGCGTGTGTGTGCGTGCACATGTGTGCCACAATATCCCCATGGGAATCCGAGTTCTCCTTCCACCATGTGGGCTCTGTGGAATTGAACTCAGGCTGTCAGCTGACAGGTGGTGTGGTGTGTAGTGGAGGCCTCTGATTTGATTGGGACTTGCAGAAGGACACGCAGAGGACCTTCGGAGGCTCCTTCCCAGGGCCGCTGTTGCTGCCGCACTGGAGCCCTTGAACTGAAGCCCAAGAATCACGGGGAGCAGTTATTTTGATTGAACCAGGTGCATAGGTTGTAGGCCCAGAGAAGGTAGTTCTTGAGATTGAACCCGGTGCCTTGTGCATCCTGGTGAAGTCCATGCGAGAAGTTGTAGGGATTTGATAGTGTGGGGCCGTGGGTACAGCAAGAAGTGATTGGTTGGATTCAATGTGAGGGCACCTTAGATGGGGCTGGAGAGGTGGCTCAAAGGTTGAGCACACCAGCTGCTCTTAGAGAGAGAGGGCCTGCGTTTGGTTCTCGGCTCCCACATGGCAGCAAACATGTCTGTCACTCTTAGTTCCAGGGGGCCTGACACCGTCTTCTGACCTCCACAGGCACAAGGCAGGAGTGTCACACATTTAAATACAGGCAGAAACACTGTACGTTAAAACAGCCATAACAACAAAACCTGTAGGCACTGTAGAGAGAAGAGAGTATTTTGGATGACCTCTAGCTTGCTTCTTTGCCCAAACAGCCGGCTAGCTAGGTGCTAAGGTTCATGGGGCTACCGTTAGTACTGTGGTGTCTCTGAGGATTAGCAAGAGAGGCTTAACCTAGGTGTGCGGGTTAGCTAACGTGAGTGTTGGCTGGATTTTGACGCCCATTTTCTTCTGCTTCTTGTGCATTGAGAGGGCTCTCTGGCTCTACACTGAGCTTCAGTTGGTTCTTGGCCAGGCACCCAGACCCAGGCTCACTGGATTGATTTCTCTTTTCCTCTTTAAGCTAGGTGTGAGGTTTGCCCCCTAAAAATAACAGGAACAAACAAACAAAAACAACAAAAACCCCAAACAGACTGCAGGGCCCTGAGAGTGTAAGGCGCGAGGGAAGGGTGTGTTGAAAGGTAGGTATGAAGTAGAGAAGAGGAAGGGAAGTGAATAGGAGAGGAGGCGATGGACGAGCCTTGCAAGTCGGGACGGTGGAGACCCAAAGCTGAGGAGAGAGTGTGGCCGCTGTGCCGTCCTAGGAGGCAGCGAATGACTGGTTCACAGCTTAGTGGGCCTGGGCATTGGCTAGCAGGGATTCTTAGCCACTGAAGAGGCTCCTTTCTCCCCCAGATGGTGAAAGGGACTGTTTGCCTCGCCTCTGCAGTCAGGGTATCAATTAATTAGAGAGGAAGAGGCACGCCTGTAGCGGTGTTCACACTTGCTTTTGTATAGTTATAGCTGGGAGCTTTGTGGTCCTACTGGAAAACTGGACGTGTTGAAAAGTTAGATTTACTAATTGAGGCTGAGTGTGCTATCCAGTTGGTGTTGAACCAGGGCCTGTGTTGAGCAAGGGATCTACTGATCCCATTCCCAGCCCTGGAGGTGTGAATTGCATCTAAAAGGAACCTCACTAATTCTGTCAAGTTTGAAAAAAATAATAAATACAGCAACTATATATCATATAAAATTACTCCTAACTTTTTCTGAATGTTACTCATATTACTTATAATAAATTACTAAGTCTCATAGAGTAATAATGGGGGGGGGGAGTATGTGCTTAGGTTCCTGGACTTTAGAGAAATACATAGCACCAGTCTTCGTGAGATTTGAGGTCGAGTGGAAAGATCCCTCGACTTGTGGCAGGGGAAGCAGAGAGCTGAGCTGCACGGAGGAACACTTCGCGTCTGTGCACACCACAACATCTACATAAGTGAACCATGTTTGTACCGGTGTAGTTCTTGCCACACACTTTACCGTGCTGTGCCACTGCAGTCTGGACGGGAAAGGGACAGAAGCCCTAGGCTGTGCTCAGAGACCACGGGGAGATGTATTGAGTATAAGCCACGTTGTGCCATTCAGAACGTCCTAAAAACACCTCTGAGGTGAAACCTCTTTGTTTTTAAAGTGGGCCCTTGTAGTGCTCCTGTGGTAGCGTGGAGAGTCCGATGCAAGCCCCGCCCCATCCCGCCCCTCCCCCGACCTGCCATTGTGCAGTATTGATTTTGCTTGTTTGACCTGGGGGGTGATACAGTAAGTTTTCTTATTGGTACATTTTTTTTTATTTATTAAGCCCATGCAAACTATTTTTGAAATGACTGAAGTTTTTCGTTTGGGGCGAGTAGTTTGATCTATGGCTGCAGAGATGTTTACATTACCAGCATCCAGGAAGTAGGAATAATCTGTATGGCACACTTATATGATATTTAATATTCTTACGTACATAGTTTATGATTCCAGGGAGTAATTTTGTATTTAACCAGAATTTTGCACATGGCTGATAAAAGTTATTTTTTAGGATACAATGTATTTTTGATTTTACAGGCAGATATAATCACTGTGTGGTATGCAGTGAGGGCATGGGGGCATATATATGCATGAAGTTCCCGGAGTAGGAGGTGGGCATGAGCTACATACATAGTGAAACTGTCCGAAAGTCAAAAGCAGAAAAGAAAGCACCAGTCGGTGCTAAATCTATCCCTGTTCTCTGCCCCTCCCCTCCCCTCCTCCCCTCCCCTCCCCTCCCCCCTCCCCTCCCCTCCCCTCCCTCTCCTCTCCTCTCCCCTTCCCGCTCCTCGCCTCTCCTCTCCTCCTCTCCTCCCTCTCCTCTCCTCTCCTCTCCTCTTCCCTCCTCTCCCCTCTTCTCCCCCCCCTCTCTCCTCTCCTCCCCCCTCCTTTCCCCCCCCCCTCCCCTCTCCTCTCTTCCCTCCTCTCCTCTCCCCTTCCCCTCCCTTATCCCTTCCCCT
Source organism: Rattus rattus (assembly GCF_011064425.1). Classification (NCBI taxonomy): domain Eukaryota; kingdom Metazoa; phylum Chordata; class Mammalia; order Rodentia; family Muridae; genus Rattus; species Rattus rattus. The sequence continues at coordinate 134,819,455 of NC_046154.1, read as the reverse complement.
CCTCTCCCTTCTCCTTCCCTCTTTTAATTTCCTAATTTCTTTCTCCTTTTGTAAAGAATAGAAGCCTGATTGGGCTAACTACAATGAAACCTGCCAGTAGCCCTGTTCCCTGAGCATCAGTGGCCCTGCCCTTCAGTATACATTTGGACATCAAGAGAATCGCTGCATAATACTCCAGTATCATGACCTACTACAGTTTACTGTATACATATATATGTATATATATGCACACACATATACATGTATACATATGTATGTATATTTGTGCATACACATAAACACATATACGTGAATACATATATATGTATATTTGTACATACACATAAACACATATACATGTATACATATATATGTATATATGCATATATACACACATATACATGTATACATATATGTACGTATATGCATGCACACAAACACACACATATACATATATATGTATATATGTATACACATAAACACACATATACATGTATATATATGTATGTATACATACACACACATAAAAATCTCAACATAAACAATGTGTTATGTGTTTCGGTTAAGCCCACCCTCACTTCCAAGTATGCCCATGAAGCCCTTCCCGTTTCATTTTGTTTTTAAACTGGTTGTGTCACTTAGCGCTGCCCGTGTGTGCCAGGGCGTAGGACTGTCTCCTGGAGCGTGATGGCCTTCCTCTCCCAGCAGCCATTGTTGCCAGCTCCTCAGTGGGGTGGGGCTGGGGCTTCTGGGTCTCCTCCCTCCCTGCCTTGCCCCTCCCATTTCATCTGGCCTGATCTTGTGCACGCCGCTGCGGTAAACACCTGCGTCTGCCGTGCTGCGCCCTGAAAACTGTTCTACTGTTGCCGTCTGTCCCTTCTGGCTCCTACTGTCTTCCTGTCCCCTGTTCCGCTATGATTCCTGAGCTTTGGGAGAACGGGGACTGGTACAAATATCCCACTTAGGTCTGGGTCCCGTGCTGTTCCTTACTCACTAAGGGAAGAGAGGAGAGGAGAGGGGGAGGGGGAGGGGGAGAGGAGAGGAGAGGAGAGGAGAGGCATGGCATTCATCTATGAGTGTAAGGAGGAATCAGCAGGAGTCAGGCTAATATCATGTCAAATTACCTTCCTAAGGCTTAACACAGTTCCTCATGTTGTGGTGACCCCAACCATAAAATTGTTTTCGTCGTGACTTTCTGACTGAAAATTCGCTATTGTTGTGAATCATAACGTAAATAAACATATGATTTGCCGATGGTTTTAGGTGACCCCTATGAAGGATCGACACCCCCCCACCCCACCCCATGGATTATAATCCTAAAGTCGAGAACTACTACTGATTTAGCAGGATAACAATAGTAGGTTGTTCCTGGGCCTGCTACCTCTCCAAGTTCTTAGCCTTGATAATGGTGGCAGGCATGGCTGCCGCCTTGTGGAGCAGGCTTTAAATATAAGCAGAAAGTGGGTGGTTCCTCCCATAACATTTGTGCCTCTGTTGTACCAGTGTGCATGCCTTGCTGGTCCAGTGGTTGTTAGAGCGCACAGCGTTGACAGCTGAGTGAGAGCGATGACTACCCCCACCCCCCACAACACCTGCGCCACCCCCGGGAGCACACACAGCCCCTTCCAGCACTAGGAAATCTAGCTGGTAGGGGTGAATCCTTCAGGTCACTGCCAGCTTGATTTCTGCGTGTTCTCTGACTGAAGTATGTGGTGTCTTCAGTCATAGGATCTTACCAGCAAGTTCTGGTGGGTAACTAAGATCAGTGTCTATAGACCATGATGTTTGTTGAGCACAGGGAGGGGGGTGTCTGTGGGACCTCACCAACTCCCAGCTTTAAAAGAGGTAACTCATTACTGTCACTGGCATTTCTATTTGGTGGCCTCCTGTGGTGTCTAGAATTGCCCCGTTGTGGGGTAACATCATTTAAACTTCTTTATAGATGTGTATGCATATGCAGAACACATCTGACCAGGGCTACTGGTGAGTCAAGGCAGCAGCTGAGCATTTGTCCCACTGTGTAACAAAGCTGCTCTAAAATTCAGCAGTGACCATTAGGCAGTCATAATGAGGTTTAAGTTATAGTGTAGCACAGAGGACAAAACTGTCATCAGTTGCCCCTGATGGGACACTTTAACAAACTTTAAACCTCCTCAGTAAAAAGACTGATAATTTACAAAGTCAGCATGCTGAAAAAAAAATATAGTTTCATATATACAAGCATGCATTGCTAATCTACAAAACTCTTTTAACATACTGCTATTACGATTCCACTTAAGAGTTGAATTTGTGATATATGTTTGACAGGTGTCATTAGGAAGGACTTCTTGTTGGTGTCTATCGTGACCTCAGAACTTAACTCCTGCATCCACAGACGTGTAGATATTGCAAATACTAACAAAAGTAGATTGGAAAATACTTAGTAAAACAATAGATCCGTATGCATGCGTGTGGGTATGTGTGTGAATACATGTACCCTAAATGTAGGTGCGCATGAGAATGAGTTTCCTTCAAGACTTGAGGCATCAGGTCTCTTGGAGTTGGAGCGATAGGCAATTGTTAATCACCCAATCCCAGTGCCAGGAACTGAATTCTGGTCCTTTTCAAGAGAAGAGCTCTCTTACCTGTTAAGCTACCTCTCCAGTCCCAACATAACTAGCTAGATGTGTCGGTAGTGGTCCCAGTTAAATGCTATGAGTTGGGATGACCTCGCATGGCCAGCAGCTCTAATTCTCGTGGTGTTCAGTTCACAGTTCCTGCTAGGTTTGAAGATCACCACCTAATGTCTCACTGAAACAACTTAGTCAGGTCGGCCTTCCCCCTTTGTATACTTTCGGGTGTGTACACATGCCATTGGGGTGGCCAGGTGACAGCTTTGGGCGTTATTCCCAAGGCATCATACGCTGTTGTGTTTCATTTTGAGATAGGGATTTTCATGGACCTGGAGTTCCCCAAGTAGGCATCCCTGGCCGGCTAGTGAGCCCCGTTCCTGTCTTGTTTTTGTCTCGCAAGCTTGGAGTTTGCAAGCACGCATCACTATACTGGTGACCACAGATGGGTTGGACAAATCGAACCCAGGTCAAGTTTGTAACTTACGTGCTTTGCTGCCTGACCAATTTGCTCAGTCCCAATTCTCTTACCGTGTCAGACATCTCACTCACTGGTTATTAACAGGCTAGGTTAGTGAAGACAGTTCATACGTCACCTTTCCTTAAGAGTCTTCTTTGAAGAATTTCAATCACAATTATGAAGGAAGCGTTACTAGAATAGGATGACTATTACTAGATAAGCCACTGGGCATTCGTTCCAGGTGCACACATTTGAACCACATGTGTGTCTGGCTCACCAAAGCGCTCTGCTGACTGGGGTTCATATGTAGCAGTTAAAAGTGTTGGCGGGTTCTAGCAGCGATCATCATGGCTGAGGTTAAAAGCAGGCATGGCTGGGCAGAGTGTATTTTTATATTAAGGAAAGGGAAGAGGTTAGTGTACTGAGCTGTGCATTGACTGTGTGTTAGGAGCTGGGACTACACCTGGCTTTTCCTGCAGCTACGCCCCCAGCCGTCCGTCCAGGAATACAGTGCTCCCCCCTTCCCGCTAGTTCAGACATCTCCATTGCAACCCTCCATTTCAGGAGTACTGGCCACCCAGCATGAATGTCTCCTGGTTTCTGCTGGAGCATGAAAAGATAAAGAAGTGCTCTAGTCTCTTGTATCCGTCTGTCTGTCTGTGGCCCGTATTGCGTCTGTTCCCACTCCTCTGCAGTAGTGTGTGTTTCCCCTGCAAAACCTGAGTTGTCTGTCCAAACCTGGCATGCAGATTTTCCATCCTTCCTGATTCTGTGATGTCTATCCATTTTAAAATACACTCACAATTGGGCTTAACTCACGGTCCCTACGTACACATTCGCCCCCTCTTTCGCGTCTGCTCTTGCCTTGTTCTATTTAGACTACTCACCAGACTCGACCTTGCTGGGTAGAAGCCTCCTCGTCTTAGGCCATGTTCCACATGCTAGTTTTCTTCCAAGTCTTTTCAGGATCTCCTAACTGACAGCAAGTTCCTTGTCCTACATTCTCTTATTTCTCTAGCAGTTGAGGGCACATACACCCCGGTATACTCCCTGTACAATGTTCAGTGGATGTGAGGTGCAGCGGTCCACGTCTACCTGTCCTTAGGCTCAGTGTCCCTGTGTAGACTTCACTCCCTCTTCATGGAGACCTATCATGGTTCTTAATGTTCCAGTCTAATCGTGGGTTGTTCCTTTGCAGAATCTCTAACACGATGCCTTATTTATTGGTTGATTTATTCGTTTTTTTTTTTTTTTTGTTTTGTTTGTTTTGTTTTTGAGAGAGGGTTTCTCTGTGTGGCCCAGGTTATTCTAGAACTTGCTCTGTAGACCTGGCTAGTCTTGAACTCTCTTGAGTTCACCTGCCTCTGGCTCCCAAGTGCTGAGACTTAAGGTGGGCACCACCTTGGTTCTGTGTTTAATTTATCTGTGCTTTTGTTTAAGTTACAAGCTCATCAAAGGCAGCCTAGTGTATTTTAGTATCATCAAGGGCTAGGGTCTGATTCCTAAAGTATTTGTAACCCAGTAAGTAGCCAGGATGTTTTGGAGATCATGTTGATAAACCAGTGGATTGTCTTGAAGGAGGGGGATCCTGAGTGTGTATGACTAAAACTCAGCTTAGAGGACAGTGGGGGAAGAAAAAGCGACTGTGGAAGTGGCCAACGCTTACTCCTTGAATTTTTACATCACCATGTAGACAGACAGCAACACCAGTTTTGGTATAATTGAAAATGAAATAAGAAGCTTAGCTGAAAATTAGTGGGTACCAAATTACTGCAGTGCTACATTGATCGTATCATGGTTACTCTGTCCTTTGCTTTCTCGTACGTTCAGTTCATCAAGACGCTTTGTTGACTCTGCCCACAGCACCTAGCCACCGTCTGACACATCCTGTGTGCGTTCGAGTCTTTAAATAGAAATTGAAACTGTATTTATGGGTGAAAGGAAGCCTTAGTTGTACTCAAAGAAAATACGCACCTCTGCTTGTACTAACTTGGTTGAAGTTGATAAATTACTATTCTGACTTACAAATAATTTTTGTCAGAGGTACGATCTAAGATGATAGCTGTGTTATTTTCTCGACCATAGTAATCATTTAGCCAGTAACTGTGTTTATCAAAACATCATGTTGAATACCTTAAATACATACAATATAAACTGTAGTAGCAACAATGCCCCACCCTCCCCCTCATGCAATGATCTTACTACCGTAGCCTCCTCAGTAGCAGTTCTGGAGGGATACACCGACATGCTGACTATAAAAACAAGAGTTGCACGAACAGCTTCACAGCAGGGTTCATGTGACAGGCAGTGGTAGTTTGTGTGTTCACAAGTTTGTGCGTTGTTCGTGGTGGTGGGGAAGTTGAGACACAGTTGCAGATATGGATTACTGAGGATCCCGATGGCTTTCTGATTTTCTAACCTCTAATAGTCACTGAAACAGCAGTCCTTAGTGACTGCAGACATTGGTTATTTGGGAGAAATATTTTCCCAATGCAGTTTCATTGTTATATATATATATTTTTTTTAAATGTTAGGATGGTATGTAGTAACGGGTTTCTTTTTTTTTTTTTTTTTTTCCCTTTGGAGCTGGGGACCGAACCCAGGGCCTTGTGCTTGCTAGGCAAGCGCTCTACCACTGAGCTAAATCCCCAACCCTAGTAACGGGTTTCATATAGTGTTTTTTTGTGCATCATTATACTTTATTCCCAATTGTTCCCTTCCTTTCATTCCCCCTGCCCCTTCTGGCTGATTACCCTTCCTTCCGCCAGATAATCTCTCCTCTTCTGCTTTCTTATGTATATATTATCCCATTCCCTTAAAAGGTCTTTCTCCCCTCTCGTGATCTGCTTTCTAGCTTCATGACTTAAATGTACACACATATAAATACGTGCTATATATCTGTATATCTGTATATCTATCTATATATATCTATACACACACAGATACATATACACACATGCATAAAATGTCAAATCTAGAATCTGCATTTAAGAGAAAAAGATACAGTATTGTCTCTGTACAGCTTATTTAATTTAGCATAGTGTTTTTTTGTTGTTGTTGTTTTTTGTTTGTTTGTTTGCTTGCTTTCTTGAGACAGGGCTTTCTCTGTGGAATAGTCCTGGCTGTCCTGGACTGGCTTTGTAGACCAGGCTCACCTCAGACTCACAGAGATCCACCTGCCTCTGTCTCCCTAGTGCTGAGATTAAAGATGTGTACCATAGCCTGGCCTAGTACCAGTTATCTTTATGTGTTCTGTTCATAAACAGGGAAGGTTCCCTGAAAGACATTTTAGATGTCAAAATACACGTTCTTAGTCGACTGCAGTTTTCCTGTAGACTTCTTCATTTTACGTGCCTCGTTCCCCCCACTCCTTTCTCTGCTGACGGGGTTCTCCCGCAGCAGCCTTCTCCCCGTTGGCTCCAGGCATCATTCACCTGGAAGCCTCAGAGCACCGTGGTGCTGGGTGCTGGTGAGTGAGAGGCACCTTTGGAAGACAGGTGAACGGGCCCTGTGTGCAGTTCACAAGGAGGCACATGTAAGGGGTGCCCTCCGTTCCGTTGTCTTGCCTTAAGGTGAACATACGCTTTTACTAACTCGGTTGAGGTTGGTAAATTTCCGTTCCAACATACAGATATTTTCGTCACACTAAAAATTGAAGTTCTAGCCATCGTTGAGACATTCAGCGTCCTTCGAGAGCGTAGACCCGTGTTTACTCGCATTCTAATGTCATGTAATGCTGTACCAGAGCCCTTAGCCTTGCAGTATTTTAAGTATTTGCGTCATGAAGGGCAACCCGAAGCACTGGGCTGAGAGCTGTGCCGCTTAGAAGCACCAGCTTAGCACAGAGTGCAGAGCGAGGTGTGGCTGTAAGGCGTGGGTTCGCCAAGGGACGTGCCAGCTGAGATGTGGAGGGCACCCACCCCCCTGGATCCCTGCCTGAAGTACCTGACGCATGCACGTCCACATCTGCGCTGGCTGCACAGGGAGGACGGGATGCACGCAGATGGCCGAGCTGCTTGTCTTTGGACGGAGACAAGGGGTGGCTGCAGAAGAGGGTAAAGAAAGAAGCGTAGTTTTCCGACTGCAGTTTCTCCTGGTGGCTCTGTTTCCATATCACGTCAGCAATGCTCTCTCCTACTTATGACCTTGACCGGGTGACCCGTGGTGAGCATGGAGGTGTGTTGGCTCAGGACTTGCTGCACTTCTGTTGGTTTACCAGCCATTGGCCCACGGGGCCCCTCACAGTAGGCTCCCGGCTGTCTAGCTTTATAGTCCTTAGAGTGTAAACCGAATAACAGTTCAGCTCGTATTTAAATGCTTTTACTAGTAGGATATCTGTACAGTCCTACATTACAGCGCTAAAGGAAGGGCAAGGAGTAGCCCGGGGAAAGAACCCTGAGGCCGACTGAGTCTTCTTCATGGGTAGGAGAGATGGGAACCAGCCCAGGGAAAGATGGCAGCCTCATCAGATACTCCTGGCGTCCCAGTGACTTATAACAAGGGTGGCATGTAATTAGAAATTGTCCCTGTCTTTTCTGAGTACTGACGAAAACCATGGCTCAGAGGTTAATTCAAATAGTAATTAATACGGGTCTCCGGCAGTACGGGGTGGTAATGAAATCTTTCCTCATTTGATGACTTGGGCTTCAGCGTTGATCGAGGAGTAGAAATGGCTGTTACTCCTCGTCCGACTAATTGTGGGGAGGCTTCAGCGACTGGACATGGGATGCCAAGCATGGTGGTGCTTGGGAGACGGACAAAATTTCTTTGCGTCCTGCAGTCACCATCAATAGAAGCTGTAGCATGGCATAGAAGAAATAGTACTGTTTTGTTTCCAAGAGTGAGGATTACTTGGAGTGGGACATCAAGGGGGACCGGTCAGTAAGTGATTGTACCGAGCAGACTGAGTCCTTATTACCCCTTACCTGCACAACAGGTTTAATGAACGAGTTTCCTGGATAGAACTGGGGGGACTACAAATAATATAAAAATACACAGCGAGTTTGAGAGGGTGACCGGGAAGAACCTAAATGACTCTTAACACAGATCCCTGGAGTCTTCAGACCACTGCAAACCCCACGCAGGACTGTTTAACTAAAATGGCTTTGGTCGATGTTCAGGCAGGACATTCTAAGAAGTAATTTCAAAAGCTTCATTGAGTCAATTGCTTAAGGTTACCATTTAATTGTGAATTGTTTGTCGGCCCAGTGACGTTGGTGTAATCAGAGTGCAGTGTTTGCTTTTGCTAGGAGCAGCGTTCGTTTTAAAGGAAATGGCCACAGAGAGCAGAACTGCAGGGTGTGAGGACCCAGGTGCTGCAGAGGAGAGAGGGACACCTTGCAAGGCTGGTGTAGAAAGGAACCGCAGGCCTCTGCAGTCCCCGTGTTTACTCTTGGCTTGCCTCCCGCTGCTGCCCCCATTATTCCTGCCCCTCAGAAGCCAGCCCCAGATAGTGCATTTTATCTTAAAATACCTCAATATATATCCCTAAGAAAAGAGCATTATTTCTCAAATTAAGATGTTTTAGGTGTCTGGGTAGACATTTTGTGGATCCTCCCCCGCCCCCACCCCCAGCCCCGGGGGAGAGGCTGTGCTGTTAGAGGAGGGGTCTGCACACTTGTGTTCTTATCTGGGATGGTGTGGACGACAAGCTGCTACAGGACATTCAAGATCAGTGCGTTTAATTTGTTTTTGGAACAATCACAGAGTTCTAAACTGAGAATGGCAGGGTCAGACCTTTCTTTATTTACATCAGCCGCACTATCTTTGAGGCGCTGGTGTCTAGCTCTCCGGGAGGCTAGTGGCTTTGAGGAAGCCCATCCAAGGAGCTTGATCCTGCTGCTGGCCTGTGAGTAAACCAGCAAGCTTCTAGAAGAACTCAGGGGAAGCACATTGTTCTGTCATCAGAGTGACTGTTCCTCCACGCCAATCCCCCCCTGCCACTTTTCTATGAGTACTGGCTTCACTGTGGCCTTTCAATATGACTTCCTCCTTCCATGCTTAAGAGTCCTGACTTCTTTTCAGACAGCTTGCTCTGGCTTTAGGGATGTGTCCCCAGATCAAACCTGGGGCAAATCACAACAGGTGATGTGGTGGTGTGGTGGTGTGGGTCCAGGGGAGTCCGTAGGACGGTCGTAGTGTTGCCCTGGGGTTTTCAGAGTAAAGTCATGGCTGGGGTTGAGCAGGTAGGGACCAAAGACTGGAGAGAGCTTATCGGGAGGGCCCAGGATGTGAAGCACAGCACTGCCTGCACCTCAGGCCCTGTACACTAGATAGCCTATCACTACCAGTGCCAGGACCATGTACCAGAGCGACATGGCATTAGTCTGCGCCCAATCTTGTCAGAGTTCCCTGGATCACACGATCGATCGAGTGGGCAGGGTGGTGGTGGTACTGGGGACAGGAAACCTTTGCATTGCCCACCGTAGGACTCCCAGGAAAGCGCATAATGATCAGAGACATCCAGGCCCACAGCTCCACGCACCCCGAAGGAGGCCTGGGCAGTTATTTCTGTGCTCCTTCACCCATGTCTTTGTCTCAGGTGTACTGCGAGCCCATTATGTGCCTGGAGTCCTGCCCATCCTCCTCTCCTCCCTGGCTGTCTCCTCTTATCACTTTCCCAGGCTGGAAGCCCTGGTTAGGCTCACCGGCCACTCAGACTCAGTGGGGCGTCAGTTGTCATAGCCCTCAGGGCACTTGTTACCAAGTGCTGTTATGCCTGCTTGTGGGGGAGGGGTGAGGGAAGCTGGAGATAGAGGCTGGGGGCTGTGGCGAGATCTATGCTCAGCCGCTCCCTAGAGAGCTGGGGTATTGGGGGGTGATTGAAGGCCTGTGACAGAACAGCAAGGGACCCCAGGTGCCGTTCTGCTGGCCACCAGTCAAGACAGGGATTCTGAAACATTGATTTTTCAAGGTGGGAGGGAGGCTAGAACATGGTTCCTGATCAGCAAGAGGTGGACCAGTCAGAATCAGCTCCTTACGGGCACAGTTAAAACCACCAGCAGCCATGGTGACAGGACTGCTTCCCAAGAGAGATTAGCGTGTAGCCGTCTATTTGGAGTGCTCTTTTGATTAATAGGGATGGGTGAGCCAAAGCTGTCCTTGCAGTTGTGTGCATCTGTGGAATCAGACAGCAGCTCCATCAGTGAAGGTTCCAGTACGCAGAGGCCCCTGGGATGTCTGGCTTCCGTGTAGTCAAAAGAACTGCTTCTCTGGCAGGGCAGTAGCCCAGTCCAGATTAGGGAGCCTGGTGGCACAGACAAGCCTTTCTGAGGTCCCCTTAGCCTGCGTTTCTCTTTCTGTGCATGGTGACACTATGCTTTAGAACAAAGAACAGCGGAGATGTAAGGGGGGGGGACACTCCCTTGAAATCAGCAGTCTGGGCTTCCCCCACTCTCCCATGCACTTGGTATTAGGGATGGAATCCAAAACTTTGTGCATACAATGCAGCCATGTGCTACCAGTGAAGCCATACCCTCCACTTAGAATCTTGCTTTGCCCCTAACACCCAGTATATAGAGTAGACCTGCTAGGCTTCTATCCTACCGTGGACCACGTGGCCTTTTTCTTGCCAGTCCTTCAGCGGTAGCTCCCACACTGGGCCTCTGCTTTTTATCTCTTTGTAGCCTAGCCGGTTCTCCTGCTGAAACTATGTCAAGACCCCGGTCTCCCTCATGGCATCATGGAGATGCCTTTGCCCCAGCCTCCCCTCCAGCCCTCCCTTAAGATGGGCTCTTAGCATTAACTGTCCTGTGGGGCTCCCAGCTCTTTCTCTGTCTTCCGGAACACTGACTTCCAACTGTCTCATCCCATTCATGCCCTTCCACACCATACCTCAGAGAATCTCCCCAGCCAGGTGCCTCCCCAGCACCCAGGTTCAGACCAGAGCCCCTGCACTGCAGCCC